>NC_133458.1:108282854-108583658 GCF_048565385.1 Saimiri boliviensis
AATGTCTTCTTTTGAGAAGTGTCTATTCATATCCTTCACCCACCTTTTGATGGGGTTGTTCATTTTTTCTTGTAAATGTGTTTAAGTTATTTGTAGATTTTGGATATTAACCTTTTGTCAGATGAGTAGATTGCAAATTATTTTTCCCATTCCATTGGTCACCAGTTCACACTAAGGATAGTTTCTTTTGCTGTGCAGAAGCTCTTTAATTTAATCAGATCCCATTTGTCTATTTTGGCTTTTGTTGCCACTGCTTTTGGTGTTTTAGTCATGAAGATCTTACCCATGCTTATGTCCTAAATGGTTTCATTTAGGTTTTCCTCTAGAGTTTTTATGGTGTTAGCTTTTTTTTTTTTTTTTTAATTTTAACGTTTATTTTTATTGTACTTTAGGTTCTGGGCTACATGTATAGATCATGTGGGATTGTTGCATAGGTACATACCTGGCAATGTGGTTCACTGCCTCCAATTCCCTGTCACCTATAACTGGCATTTCTCCCCATGTTATCCCTCCTCAACCTCCTCACCACCCGCTGTTCCTCCCCTGCCTCTCAACAGACCCCAATGTGTGATGCTCCCCTCCCTGTGTGCAAGCATTCTCATTGCTCAATACCCACCAATCAGTGAGAATATGGGGTGTTTGATTATCTTTTCTTGTGTCAGTTTGCTGAGAACGATGGTTTCCAGATTCATCCGTGTCCCTACAAAGGACAGGAACTCATCATCTTTTTTTTTTTTTTTCAGTTGTGTAGTATTCCATGGTGTATATGTGCCTCATTTTCCTTGTCCAGTGTATCATCAATGGACATATGAGTTGGTTCCAGGTCTTTGCTATTGTAAACAGTGCCTCAATGAACATATGTGTACATGTGTCTTTATAATAGAATGATTTATAATCTTTGGGTATATTTCCAGTAATGGGATTACTGTGTCAAATGGAATTTCTATTTCTAGGTCCTTGAGGAAGCACCACACTGTCTCACAATGGTTGAACTAATTTAAACTCCCACCAAGAGTGTGAAAGTGTTCAATTTCTCCACATCCTCTCCAGCATCTGTTGTCTCCAGATTTTTTAATGACCACCAATCTAACTGACATGAGATGGTATCTCAATGTGATTTTGATTTGCATTTCTCTAATGACCAGTGATGATGAGCATTTTTTCATATGTGTTGGCCTCATATATGTCTTCTTTTGAAAAGTGTGTGTTCATATCCTTTGCCCACTTTTGAATCGGTTTGTTTGTTTGTTTGTTTGTTTGTTTCTTGTAAATCTGCTTTAGTTCTTTGTAGAGTCTGGATATTAGCCCTTTGTCAGATGGGTAGATTGCAAAAATTTTTCCCATTCTGTTGGTTGCCAGTTTACTCTAATGATTGTTTCTTTTGCTGTACAGAAGTTCTGGAGTTTAATTAGATCCCATTTGTCTATTTTGGCTTTTGTTGCCAATGCTTTTGGTGTTTTAGTCATGAAGTTTTCTTGCTTATGCCTATATCTTGAGTGGTTTTGCCTAGGTTTTCTTCTATGATTTTTATGATAGTAGGTCTTATGTTTAAGTCTTTAATCCATTTGGAATTAATTTTAGTGTAAGGCGTCAGGAAGGGGTCCAGTTTCTGCTTTCTGCATGTGGCTAGCCAGTTTTCCCAACACCATTTATTAAACAGGGAATCCTTTCCCCATTGCTTGTTTTTGTCAGGTTTGTCAAAGATCAGATGGCTGTAGATGTGTGGCATTGCCTTCGAGGCCTCTGTTCTGTTCCATTGGTCTGTATCTCTGTTTTGGTACCAGTACTGTGCTGTTTTGATTACTGTAGCCTTGTAGTATAGTTTGAAATCAGGTAGCATGGTGCCTCTAGCTTTGTTCTTTTTGCTTAGGATTGTCTTGGCTATGTGGGCTCTCCTTTGGTTCCATATGAAGTTTAAGGTGGTTTTTTCCAGTTCTGTGAAGAAGGTCATTGGTAGCTTGATGGGGATAGCATTGACTCTATAAATTACTTTGGGCAGCATGACCATTTTCACAATATTGATTCTTTCTAATCATGAGCATGGAATATTTCTCCATCTGTTTGTGTCCTCTCTTATTTCCTTGAGCAGTGGTTTGTAGTTCTACTTGAAGAGGAACTTTACATCCTTTGTTAGTTGTATTCCTATGTATTTTATTCTCTTTGCAGCAATTGTGAATGGGAGTTTGCTCTTGATTTTGTTCTCTGTTAGTCTGTTATTGGTGTATAGGAATGCTTGTGATTTCTGCACACTGATTTTGTATCCTGAGACTTTGCTGAAGTTGTTTACCAGTTTCAGGAGATTTTGGGCTGAGACAATGGGGTTTTCTAAATATACAATCACGTCGCCTGCAAATAGAGACAATTTGACTTCCTCATTTCCTAATCGAATACCCTATTTTTTTTTTTCTTGCCTAATTGGTCTAGCTAGAACTGGAAGTACTATACTGAATAGGAGTGGTGAGAGAGAGCATCCTTGTCTACCACTGGATTTCAAATTTCAAGTAAACAATACATCATAATTAACTATAGTTACCCTATTGTGCATTAAGTTTTCAGTATTTATTCATTTTATACCTGTTACTTTATACCCTTTGACAAATATCTCCCCTTTTCCCCTTAAGCTTTCAGCCTCTGATAACACACATTCTTATTTCTTATAGTATATGTTTTTCTTTTTCTTTTTACTTTCACATATGCATGAGATAATACAATATTTGTTTTTCTACATCTGATTTATTTTACTTAACAGAATGAATATCCTCAAAGTAAACCCATTTATCACAAATGACAGAATCCTTTTTATTTTTCAAGACTAAGTAATATGTGTGTGTATACACACACACACACACACACACACACACATATCTATATATCTATATCTATATCTATATATAGATATCCATATATATAGAGAGGAATATGTCACATATATATATATATATATATATATATATATATATATATATATAATTGTTCATTCATTTGTTGATGGATGCTTAGGTCGCTGTTTCCATATTTTGGCTATTGTGAGTAACAATGCAATGAACATGAGAGTGCAAATATCTCTTTGAAACTGTTAGTTTCTTCCTTTGATTCACCAAGAAAGGGATTGGATCATGTGGTAGTTCCATTTTTAATTTTTTGAGGAGTATCTATACTGTTTCCATGGCTGTACTAATTTATATTTCCAATGACAGCATACAATGCTTCTCTTTTCTTCATACCCTGAATGATACTTGTTATCTTTTGACTTTTTGTTGATAGCCATCCTCACAAGTATAAGTGGATATCTTTTGGGAGTTTTAATTTGCCTTTTTAAAGCGTGCTGTCTCAACTACTGCTTTCCCCAGACTTTTACTTCCAAATATTTTCGTTCTCTCTATTGCTTACCATGTATATCATTTCTCATTTAATTTGCCTTTAAATTCATTCTGCGAACATCACTAATACAAACCACTTCGTTTCTGGGGAATCTTTGGAGGCGGGCAAAACAAGGGCTAACTTTGGAGCTGAAAGCTCAGGGAGTTATGAGACAGATCAAAGCACACAATTATTTGAAACTAAGGCCTGCATGCTCCCTCTGGTTAGAGTAACCTGCATCAAAAATGCTGACTGCCATCTTTTTGGCAACTGTCAAGCTGGGGATTAAGGGATATAAGTGGGTAAGGAATGATACCACAGTGCTCTCTTATTGAAATCCAGCTGCTTCCTTCTTCATTAAGCATTCCCCTGGTTGTTGTAAGTTTTGTTATTAGATTCTAGAATTCTAAAATATTTAATTCTGTTTTTACCAACTTATTTATTGCTATTGTGGTGGGATGGTGTTTTCTAGTTCTCCACTCAGCTATTTAGGTGATGTTATCTTTAACAAATAGTCTTTGGGACATTATGGACTTCCTTGCTATTTCAATTTGCTCTTTTAACATTTTTTTCTTTTTCATCATTTATTTAAGGGATACAAATGCAGTTTTGTTGCATAGTGGTGTAACTATCTCCCAAATAGTGTGTATTGTACCCATCAAGTTATTTCTCATCTCTCACCCTCCAACCATCTGAGTCTCCATTGTCTATTATTCCACATGTACACATCATTTAGCTCCCACTTGTACCTGAGAGCATGTGGTATTTGGCTTTATGTTTCTGAGTTATTTCACCTATGATAATACGTTTCATCCACATTGCTGCAAAATATATAGATATGATTCTTTCTATGACTGGGTAGTATTCTGTGGGGTGTGTGTGTGTGTGTGTGTGTGTGTGTGTGTGGCACAGAATACTACCCAGTCGTAAAAGAAATGATATCTGTATCTATATCTATATACACACACATACAGTCACAAACACACAAAGATATATTCTAATGTGTAGATACACATTAAAATATATGCATAGCATATATTCTATGGTATACGTATATACACATACCACATTTTCTCTATTCAATCATCCATTGATGGGCACAGGTTGATTCCATACATTTTCTCTTGTGATTAGTACTCTACTAAACATACATGTGCAGGTATCTTTTTGGTATAATGATTTATTTTCCTTTGAGTAGATTATTAGTAGTGGGATTACTGAATTGAATAGTAGTTCTATACTTAGCTCCTTGAGAACTGTTCATACATTTTCACAGAAGTTGTATTAATTTATATTCCCACCAATAGCATCACACCACTGTATCTATATCTTTGTCAACATCTATTCTTTTTTGAATTTTTTGTAAAAGCCATTCTGAATTGTGTAATATGGTATCTCACTTTGGTTTTAATTTACCTTTCTCTGGTGATTAGTGATGCTGAGTGATAATTTTTTCATATGTTTGTTGGCCATTTCTATGTCTTCTTTTCTAAATATCTGTTCTTGTCCTTTGCCCACTTTTTAATGTGGTTATTTATAAGCTTTTTGGTTATTGTTGAGATGTTTGAGTTCTTCGTAGATTTTGGATATTAGTCTTTTGTTGGATGCATAGTTTGCAAATATTTTCTACCATTTCTACCATTCCGCAGACTGTCTGTTCACTTGGTTGATTATTTCTATCGCTGTGCAGACATTTTAGTTTAATTCAGCCCCATTTGTCTATGTTCTTGTTGTATTTTCTTTTGAGGTATTAATCATGAATTTTTTGCCAAGATCAATGTTCAGAAAAGATTTTTCCTAGATTTTCTTTTACTACTTTTACAGTTTCAGGCCTTACTTTTAAGTCTTTAATATATCTTTAGTTAATTTTTGCCTATGATGCAATGAATCCAGTTTTATTCTTCTGCATGTGGCAATCCAATTTTTCCAGCACCCATTATTGAAGGCTGGAGTGTTTACTCCCCAATATATGTTTTTGTTAACTCTGTCAAAGATAAGTTGACTGTAGCTATGTGGCTTTATCTGGGTTCTCTATTCCATTCCATTGATTTATGTGTCTACTTTTATACCAATATCATGCTGTTTAGGTCACTGTAACTTTGTAGTATAATTTGAAATCAGGTAATGTAATGCTTTCAATTTTGTTCTTTTTGCTTGGGATTGCTTTGGCTATTGAGGTTTTTTTTGTTTGTTTTATATGAATTTTAGGATTTTTAAAATTTTAATTTTTTTTATTGCTTTTTAGGTTTTGGGGTACATGTGAAGAACATGCAAGATTGTTGCATAGGTACACATGTGGCAGTGTGATTTGCTGCCTTCCTTCCCATCACCTTTATCTGGCATTTCTCCCCAACTCCCCACCCCCCACTGTCCCTCCCCTATTTCCCCCTAACAGACCCCACTGTGTAGTGCTCCCCTCCCTGTGTCCATGTGTTCTCATTGTTCAACACCTGCCTATGAGTGAGAACATGTGGTGTTTGATTTTCTGCTCTTGTGTCAGTTTGCTGAAAATTTTAGGATTTTAAAAAATATTTGTGAAAATGATGTTGGTATTTTTTAGGAATTGTCTTGAATCTGTAGATTGATTTGGGCAGGATGGTAATTTTAATAATATTGATTCTTCTAATTCATGAGCATGGAATGTTTCCATTTGATTGTGTCATCAACACTTTCTCTTGTGGTTTTGTCATTTTGCTTGTAGAGATTTTCATGTCCTTGACTAAATGGATCCTAGTAATTTTGTTTATTTTTTGTAGCTATTGTAAATGGGATTAACTTCTTGATTTGGTTCTCAGCTTGATCATACTTTTCTTTAATTGTTAATGAGCATTTTATAACCTGATTTCCTTTTTTTGTTTTCTTCTTTGCACACTATCTATTCAAAATCTTTGCTCACTTTCTATTGAGCTAACATTAACATTCTTTTATAAGAGTATTTTATAAGGAATACTTAATATTTACTTGAAAATATATTTCTTTTTTTAAGTTTTCTATTTGGTGAACTTTTAAATACAGAAAGTTTGCAACTTTAGACACAAAATAGTTTGCACCTATTAATCATTTTTCTTGTATAATTTTTGCCTATGAGGTAATGATTCTTTGAATGTACTTCGCCATCTCGTTCATATAATGTAGCATATGTATAGTTTTGTGTTTTCATATTCTACTAAAACTTCAACCCAAGTGCAAATTACTTTGACATATAGATTATAACATTTATCTAATTTCACACTTTTCTTTTAATTGGTTTGTTCCAAATCTAATCCTATGGTCTAAAAAAGCTATTAGCCATAAACGCTTTAGAGTACTATTTTATTCTGTACTATAATTTTAGTTGAGGATATTCTGGACAATTGATATCATTATAAAAAATGTTTAATTTTATGTCATTTATTTATTTACAAATTAAACATCTCTGATACCTGCTCTGTTCTTGAGTTTTATATTCTTTGTCATCTTGCCCTTAAGAATGGATTTATTTTTCCTTAATTTTTTTCTCTGTACTAAGTATATGTTTGTCCACTTAAGGTAGACACATTTTACAGTGATGAAAATTAAAGTAATTCAGAGACAAGCATGTATTCATAGCAGAAAAAAAGAACAGTTAATTAGTTTGGAAATTAAGTACCATTTGAAATTATCTCTAACAGACAAAATCAGGAAGACCTAGGGAACATCATACATTTAATATATCCTTAGAAAATGTGGAAGTGAGAGCCCAGCGTCTTCGGAATATGGATGTTCGCATGGAAGTTTACACTTTGCTACCCAATTTGATCTAGTTATCTAAATTATTTGAGGCTCAGTATCCTCAAATGCAGATATAATGTCTCACCTGTGAAATGTAGGCAATTGTAGTTCCATCAAATAATTATTGTAAGAAATGTATGTAAAATTGTTGCAAAATTAAACAATCTTTTGACTTTCACAAATTAATTAAAATTTTTTATTATATTTACTTGGCATAGGCTTAATGTGCAATGACATAAAGCTTTCTGTTTTTAAGATATAAGGTGATACCTTCTCCAGTACAACCTCCACCATGTGGTTAAATCCCTAGATAGAGTTAGGATTGAGCAGAGTTTTGCAAAACAGAAAAGCCTGGATGGAAAGTGTTCCCCTCTTGGCCCTTGAAACATGCTGCCACTGCATTACTACTGTGTTTACTTTTTCTCCTACTCCATTCCAGATGGCAATATATCTACATTTAATTAATTAGTTTATTTATTTATTTTTGAGACAGAGTTGCACTCCATTGCCCAGGCTGGAGTGCAATGGTGTGATCTTGGCTCACCACAGCCTCTGCCTCCTGGGTTCAAGCTGTCATAGCTATATTTTATTTATTGATTGATTGATTAATTGAGATGGAGTCTCACTCCGTCACCCAGGCTGGAGTGCAATGGCGTGATCTTGGTTCACTGGAACCTCCGCCTCCTGGGTTCAAGCAACTCTCCTGCCTCAGCCTCCCAAGTAGCTGGGATTACAGGCTCCCACCATCACACCCAACTATGTACGTGTGTGTATTTTTAGTAGAGACATGGTTTCACCATGCTGGCCAACCTGGTCTCGAACTCCTGACCTCAGGTGATCCACCCACCTTGACCTCCCAAAGTGCTGCGATTACAGGCGTGAGACACTGTGCTTTGTCATGTCTACATTTTAATTGAAACTTTAAAAATGGGTAGAGTGAATAGATTGTAAAAATATTGTAGGAAACATGAAATACTAAAAATATATTTGACTGCTGGACTTTTATCTTCTTATTCAGGTATTCCCAGTTATGGTTACATTTCCATTTTATTGTTTCAGAAAAGTAAATTTAAAAAGTAATAATGACACATAGGTAGATTTCTGGAAACTGAAGGATGCAAATATTAATTTTTAACCATAATTATGTTTTAAAATTAAGTCAAGTTTTAAAATAGTACTTTCTATAGAAACAAATTTCAGTGATATGCTGGATTTTTCATTTGAAAATACAAAATTACAGAAAATATGCCATAGAAGTTTAATGTTAACTAAAATATTTTAAAATAATTTTGATTTAAAAGTTGCCAAATTTCTCACAAGTAAATTTATTCATAAATTTGTCTTATTTCCTAATAACTATGTGTAATTTTAAATTGAATAACAGTAGATAGGCATCTTTGATTTAACTGAAACAAATCCTGATCCTTTCTTACTGACCTTTCCGTGGGGCATTTACAAAATTTTGAATCAAGGCTTATGTTAAAACAAACGGAGAGGTTGAAAGTAGCCTCATGGAGCTATGCCTTGGCTTCCAATCGATTAAAGCATTAGAGACATCACTTACTTCCTGACATGAGCAAAAAGGCCAAAGTTCTCTTTGTGAATAGCCAGTAACTACATATGTGTTCTTAGGCCAGCATGACCTACAAATAAGGCACCCTGACAGAGACAGAATGAGTCATTTCAACAGCTCAGTTAGGCAGGACCCAGTGAGAACCAAACTGCTTTTCTCTCAAACCCAAGATAATCATTGCTCATTTGAGAGTTACCTGGAAAACAGATTATAATGGTCTCCGTAACATCTGACTTAGTGTTACTCTTCTAATTACTATGTTTTTCGAAAGTGTATTTTCCTAATGATATATAATTGTGTGTCATTCTGTAACCCACTTGCCTTGGTTGTTTTGTTTTTTTATTTTTTTCCCCAAACAACAAGAGCAGACAGTGAGGCCCTGCAGAGGTACTACACACATGCACACAACTCCTGTACAACTTAAGAATTACAGAAAAATTTTAGCCCTGAAGCATTTTAAATTTCATTTGTGATTATGTTCACACTGATGTCTAGCATTTGGATAGTATATTACATAAATTAAAACTTTCACCTTAACAAAAGTGAAAATAATGATGACTGCAGATACATACATTGAAATTTCTAGGTACCAGTTTACTGGGCACAGTAAATGGTATCTCATTCTCGGTATCATCACTGCAACTCTGCAAACTAGGTTTACTTTACAGATGAGGAAAATGAGGCCAATAAAAGGCAAAAAAATTGCACACAGCAATTAACAGAGAACAGTGTACACTTTTTCAAATTCTAAGGCCTAATCTCTATTCATTGGTTTATGTTCTTCCTTTAAATATTTACTATTATATATGTTTTATTTCTTTAGACATTTGAATATCTTTATTGTCCTCATTTTACGTTTGAAAACTGAGTCTCGGACCATCATATCCAATGGCCAAGACCTCTCAAAGAAAAGGTGGGAAAACTGGCCTATACTTCCATATTTTGAGTCTAGAGCTTTAGCTCTTTGTACAATAAAATATATGAAAGAAATTTTTTTTAAAAGTCTGTACTAAGATACTGATTAACATGCAAAGAAAACTAATCCAAACAACCCTCAAAGAAACAAATAGACAAACACAAAACAACCAACTAATCAGAAATAATCATGTAATTATTGGGACTTCGATGGCCACTGCATCCCTGCCTACTATCTGGCAGAGAGGAGATGCTCAAAAAGATTATTAAAAGCATTAGTATATATTTTAATGTGTTATTTATTAAAAACAATCTATGTATTTTAATGCGTTATTTATTAAAAACAATCTCCAGATATAGTCAATTGCCTTTCAGGTCAAAATCCTACAGTTTATTTACAAAGGTATAAAAATGAAGTTGGCTTACATATGACATCACTGAACCAAAGTTAGAAAATGTACATTCAAAGGCTGGAAGATAAAGGCACATATTGCAATAAGTCTCTCCAGTTATTTCCAAGTACTGTAGTCCTTGTTTTCAATTTCCATTCTACATAAAATACATATGATTTATAATGCATCATCTTTGAGAAGTATATTTTGAAAATTGTATGATCACTGGCTTACCACTCTGTATGATTTTTTAACAAAACAATGTGAAAGAAAAAATCATCTCTCATTTCATTCCAAATGCAAGTGTTAATTCATCATTGCCAAGGGTAACGTTGTAAAATTTGTTGCAATATTAACAGTATATGAGTCTCTCTAATGCTGTGGGCACTGAGAGACCTTGTTAGCACACATGTAACAGTAAATAGCCTTGTTAACAATTTGTTGATTGTGAAGAAAAGATTCTTAAGCTTTTTACATTTTAACATGAAGGCTTGTTGTACACAGTGCTTTTACTTTGTATTAAGAAACTGGTTGGGGATTTTCGGTTGTCATCAACACATTCTATTTTCTGACAGTTAATCAGAATTGGGTATTAAGTTAGTGTTTTGTGCTGAATGGCTGGTGTTCTTTTTATATAAATGCCTGTATAATTAAAGCAGATATAGATGTTAAAATAAAGAGTGTTGACAATATACAACAATTATAAAATTATGCTGTCTACTTTTTCTTTCCAAAGAGCTGGCTTAAATATGTAATTCAGCCTATCTGAATATTGATGAATAAGTCCAAAGCAATAGTTCAAGACTGAATTAGTCATACTGTAGAAAGACTACCAAGATAATTCACAGCAGTGGAAGGAAATTTTAGCCTTTTATCTATATCTCTGACAATAAAATTAAACAAAATAACAACTACTATATTTAGAATAACACACATAAATGAAATGTTTTAAAAAAGGTAATACCTGGGCAAAGGTTGGGATGATGATGGGAGGAACAAAAGGATATGTAAACTTTTTCACTTAATTTTAAATAATTCCTTAAAATTAAAATAGTACAGTTTCTTTTAGTAGTTCCGTGAATCAAAAATATGTGGTTATTGGAAGAATGTGGGGTATTTCCATGAAACAGTCAAGCCATAAATAGTAAGGGCCAGGTCCAGACTGGACCTTAGGAACACTGCAGTATTGATTATTTTCTTTTAGCTCTTCTTTCTCACTAAAAAATAATTTATTCCAATTCAGGGAAATGTAGCCCATCAAAGTTTCTAAATTTATATTGCACAGCTTTAGCACAGGCTTAAGCTCCAAAGTAGAGGGAAAGTTCTCTGTCCTGACTCCAGCCAGGTTTCCACTCCAGATCATTCTGCTCAGAGAATGGAGAAATGTTGAAATAATGTTGGCAATTTCTTAAGGAAATATTATGAAGAAAGTTGAAGGCTTTGAGATTTTTATCGTACTTATGAGGGTCAGGCTGACACGGAATCATGGATGTTGGCAAAAGATATAAGTTTCCAGGGTAAAAGCAAAGGACATCGTTACTAGTGGTGCAGCCAGTAGCCTGAGCTTCATGTTTTGTAAAAACAGATTTATTGACACAGAATTTGCAAACCGTATAATTCACCCACTTAAAGTATACAATGGAATGTTTTTCAATATATTCACAGCTATCTGCAACCATCTTCACAGTCACTTTAAGATTTTCATTAACTCAAAAAGAACACTTAGCTTTCCATTCCTCCAACTGTTCATTCCCCTTCCCTTAGCCCTAAAAAAGCATTTAATCTATTTTTTGTCTCTGTATAGCTCCCCATTTTTAAATTCTATGTGAATGAAACAATAATTTGTAAAATTTTTGACTAGCTTCTTTCATTCGTCATAATGCTTTTGAGATTCAGTCATATTGTAGCATGTGTTAATACTTTCTTTATTTTTATGTCCAAATAATACTCCAATGTATGGCTATATCCCATTTTGTTTATCCATTTATCTGTTGATGGACATTTGAGTTATTTCTACTTTTTGGCTGCTATGATTATTGGCTGTTTTTGTGCAGCTTTTAGGTAGACGTGGATTTTTATTTCTCTTGGTTATATACCTAGAAGTGGAATTGCTGCATCATATGGTAACTTTGTATTTAATTGTTTGAGTAACAGCCAGACTGTTTTCAAAAGTGGCTGTACCACTTAAATTTCCACCAACAGTTTATAAGCATTCCAATTTCTCCACACTCTCACCAATCCTTGTTATGATCTGTGTTCTAGGTCCTAGTCATCCTAATGATGTGAAAGAGTATTTAATTTTTTTTTTTTTAGTATTTCCCTCAAAGCTAGTGATGTTGACCATCTTTTGTTTATCTTCATTGGAGAAATGGCTAAAGTATTTTGCTCATTTTTAAACGGAGTTCTTTTTATTTTTGATTTGTGAGTGTCCCTTATGCATTGTAGACAAAAGTCTCTTAGTCATATGATTAATGAATATTTTCCACCATTCTGTGGTTGGTATTTTCATTTTCTTGATAGTGAGAGGATCATTTGAAGGACCTTGAAGAATCACTTTCTTACCTTAAAAGAAA
Organism: Saimiri boliviensis; assembly: GCF_048565385.1. Taxonomy (NCBI): domain Eukaryota; kingdom Metazoa; phylum Chordata; class Mammalia; order Primates; family Cebidae; genus Saimiri; species Saimiri boliviensis. The sequence continues at coordinate 108,295,418 of NC_133458.1, forward strand.
ATATTACAGTATTTTTATTAGCTGACCAAAATTCATTAATTATATAAAGTTTACAAATTAATTATATATATTTGTTCATAGTTACTCAATTTTCTCTTCAAGTTCTCTGTATTGTTGTATTTCTGTTTCTTTCTTCTGGAAAAATATCTATATATTACATTTATTTAATTACATAATTTAAAATCCATATATAGATTTATCACATAGTATAGATATATAATATAAATCTCTGTATTTATGTAATGTAAATCTTGCCTACACCAGCATCATCAAGATGATCTTAAGATCTTTAGATGTACAATTTCTAAAATTTTGATGAAGTCAAATTTATCTTTCCTTTTCTTTCTTTTGTTGCTAGGACCTTTCCTGTCATATCTAGGTATATCCAGTGCCAAATCCAAGATCATAATGACTGATGCCCATGTTTCTTCCTAAGCATTATAAAGTTTTTGCTTTTCCACTGTGTCTCTTATTTTATTCTTTTTTTTGAAGAATTATTTTGGCTTTTCTGAGTCCATTGCAATTCTGTATGAATTTTAGAATCAGCTTGTTAATTTCTACAAGAAAGAAAGCTGGAATTCTGACAGAGACCGTAGTAAATCTATAAATTGGTTTATTGATTTTTGCCATTTCGAAATATTAAGTCTTCCTATTTGTGAATGTAGAATGTTTCTGAATTCATTTAGATCTTTATTTTCTTTAATAATATTTTGTAGTTTTCATAGTATAAGTTTTGTATTTCTTTTGTTAAACGTATTTCTAAATTTTTCATTCTTTTTGAAGCCAATATGAATGGAATTTTCTGAAATTCACATTTGTGTCAGTTTCCTTTGCTACCAAAGCCCTGAAAGTTGCTACATACACATTAAGTATTCATCACAGATGATGAACCCCAGGCTTAGACAACACCAATTCTTAAAAGAAGTGCAAACACACCCCTCCAAGTATTTCTCCCAGAGAAAGAAATTCTAAGTATCTTGAAAGGCAAACTAATTTATACTCTCTTCTGAATGGAAACACTGTTTCTGTTTTCAAAGATATATTCTACCCAAACAGTTTTGCAAAGACATTCTGGAAGAATAGTTGTTACATGATGTGCAGAAACACCAGAGACCTAAGAAGAATTGTTTCCCAACAAATACATGTGTAGAATGGGGGAACAGAATTCCCAATGAAAGAATGGAGTTCTGGAAACATTATGTTATACACTACATAAAGTACACACCTAAAAAGAAAATTAAATGAGACAAAATAAAATTATAAGACAGCAAGCATGAAATTGTACAGAGTTTGTTTTTAATAAACCAAAAAAAATTATCACAAAAAGTTATAAAAATCTAGAACATTTGGGTCCCAAACAATGTAATTTATAGATTTTTGCCAGGGAAAAGAAACAGAAATAAAGTAACATGAAACACTTGAAGAGAAAATTGAATGATTATGAACAACTATATATAATTAATTTGTAAAATTTGTATGATTAATATAATAAATTTTGGTTAGCTAATAAGATGCTGTAACATTTTCTTTTAAGACAAATATAATAAATGTACGACAGCTGCATTATATAATAGTTCTCCAAAGGTAGCCTTATTAATTTTGAAGAATAGTAAGTGTACCGGATATCCTGTTTAACAAAATTAACACAACTAGAAGTGTATTTAGAAATATACAGCAAATAGTTGACATTATTAATTACTTAGAATTTGATTAGACACAACTATAAGAATATTGTCAGAGAGGAAATAGTGTCTGTATTCATAGACTTTCTAGAAAATATTTTAAAAAATGAAATAAAAATCTGCTCAGTACTTGAGAGTGAATTAATATCCCTGAATTTTTCATTATAAAAGAATAAAGTATATAAATATGCTTGTAACATTTCTACATAGCTATTACAAACAATTTCAAAGACTATTTGTTACAAGTAATTCCTCTAATCAGAGGCTTTTCTTTGAGTTGTCTTGTGTTTTTCATAAACATATTCATAATTTTAATTCAGTTCAATTTATCCAACTATTGTGTGATTTCCACTTTATGTTTTACTATATAAATCTTGCTTACACAAACATCATTAAGTTGTTCTTTGTTTTCTTCTAGAGCTTGCTTTACCTTTATAACTAGATTTTAATAATCAAATTCATCTAAAATTTGGCTATTTAATCAAAATTTATTTCTTCTATAACCAGGAGTTTAATCCTGTGTTGCTGTTGAGAAGACTATCCATTATGCAGTTTTATCTTTATCATGTGTCAAGTGACATTGTGTCTTTCTGTTTCTGAAAACGTATTCTTTTTTATTGGTACAATTGTCAATTCTCTCACTAAAAATCACAGTGTTTGAATTTCTACAGTTTATAATAAAGATCACTCTTTAGTGGTACAAGTCCTCTAGCTTGGTTGTTTTCCAAGACTGTCTTGTCTATTACTGGCTCTATGCATTTTCATACAAATTTTACAATTATTATAGCTTGCCAGTTTGTACACACAGATACGTACAGGTTGCCAAGACAATCACTGGGATTATATCTAATCTGTACATCAATTTGGTGAGAACTGACATTTTAAAAATGCCATATAGATGTTTCCAGTCCACAAATATGGTATGTCCCTCCATTGAGTTCCATCTCCTAGGTAGAGGTCATACAAATCTTTATTTGGATTTATTCCTGGGTATTTGATGTTGATTAATACATTCATAAATAATTTCTTCTCCCAATTTCAGTTCCCAACATGTTAGTGTTCGCATAAAGAGGCAAAACTTATGTGTGTGTGTGTGTGTGTGTGTGTGTGTGTGTGTGTGTATTGATCTCGCATAAACAGAACCGCTAAAGCCACTTACTAAATTCTAATCATTTAGCTGAAGAGTATGTCGCATATTCCACATACAATATTTTTTATTTGCCTTATTTCAATTTCCAGAAGGTATAGTAAAATAGGAAAAGAAGAGTTTATAGTGGATACGTTTTATTTGTATTGATCTCAAGGGAAATATTTTCAGAAGTTCACTATTGTTATTTTCAAAGGACTAAATTACAGCCTTGTTAACTTTTCTTCAAAGTGCATATGTTTCCATTAATTTCTATTCTTATTGCCATAACTCCTTTCTTCTATTACATTGTGTTTAATTTGGTATTTTTAAATTAATTTCTTTGACCTATGAGCATTTACTATTTATTTATTGTTTAGTTTCCAAACATTTAGGAATTTTAGTTTTCTTTTAATTATAAATTTCTGCCTACCTTATTTCCAAAGCTGTCAGATAACAAAGTCACTTTAATTAAGTCATCTGAAATCTCTCATGACTTGCTTTTAAGGCAAAGCTTTTAATGAATTTTGTAAATATTCCATTTTCACTTGAAAATAATACATTTCTGAAGTTGTTGGTTGAAGTGTTCTGTATATATACCAAGTTAATCAAGTTTGTTAACACTTTACTTTATAGTTTCAATAACTTCACTGACTTTTTGCTTGCTTTTTCTGTTCTTATGACCAGTATATTACATTTTCAAATGACTATTATGAATTTATTCATTTCTCAACTTTGTTTTATATATTTTCAAGCCGTGTTAATAGACACAGAGGATTTTAATATTTGAACACTTTCATATTCAATACTGACTCTATTGTTATTTTGAAATGTCCCTCTTTATATCTAAGTAATATGTTTTTCCTTAGTTTTACTAATATATTTACAGCACCCCTTTTGGTTAATGTTTGTATAAAACAAATTTTTTTTAACCTTTACTTTCAAACTTTGTTTAAACATGTCTTTTGTAAGCACAAGATCTGGTCTTTTAATCTGTCTGGCAATTGTATTTCAACTGGAGTTTTTTGTGAATTTAAGGTTAAAGTGATTACTATTATATTTGTATTTAAGTCTACCATCATGGTTTCTGTTTTCATGCTCACGTAAATCATTCCCATTAAAAGTCCATGGTGCTTTCACATATGAAGGTTATTATCTCTGGGAATAGAATTCCTCTGGCAGGCACCAAAGAGGCAAACTATCTCCATCCAATACAGTCTAGGAGCCCATTTGGGGTTAGCTTGCTATCTTTTCATAACTTGGTTTACATTTGGTTTACCCCCACTCCTAGAATCTAGTGTTTCAGGGGTCCCAGCTGAGTTTCTATGGCCTTTTCTGTTATTCCTCTCGTTGATGGTTCCTGAATTCCATTTCTGCCAACCACCAGCGTGAGGTTGCTAAAATCTCTGCTTTCTATTCAGTCAATGTGCCTGAATTTTTTGCTTCTTGGCATGGAAGGCTGATTAAACATCTCAAGGGAAAATAGGCGGGCTAGTATCATTTCTTTTAATCCCTCTTTCTCCTTAAGAGCCTGGGCCTTCGTGTTCTATCTGCCTTGACAGAATGAAACCCTAATTTATTTTCCTTTATGCCACCATGATATTGCCAGAAGCTCTGAGAGATACTTGGAGTTTCTAGAAAACTCTGGCCTGTCTCCCTACTCCAAGAACTGCATATGGTGGAAGGAATAAGCAGTGTTCTGTAGGCTTCATTTCCTTCGATGCTCTTGCTTCTCAAATCCTCGGTGCCTCAGTGTATTCAAAGACTTCAAACACATTAAATATAATTATAAAAATTAATGTGTGTGTGTGTGTGTGTGTAAAATTCTGTCTATTTAGTTATTGTCAACTGGAACATTGGCCTTCCCCACAAGGCACACCATGAAAGGTGGTGGTGAAAATCTTCCTGTGGTTTAAACCTTCATTTCTGATAATACTTATGAGCTAGAATACCTTTCACATTTTCGTTTAACATTCATATACCACATATTTTATGCACCATTTCAACATACCTTGTTCATTTGTCTCTTGTGTTATTGATTTTTGAGTAATTTAGTTTTAGAAGTTATCCATATGTTCCAGACACAAACTTTATGATGGTTATAAGATTGGTAAACATATTCTCTCACTCCATAACTTGCCATTTCCTTCTCAAAATGATGTCTTTTGAGAAACTATGGTTGTTAATTTTAATGTAGTTGAATTTATCAATATTTTCTATTATGATCAGTGCTTTTGTGTCTTATCTGGAGAAGATGACTCTATGCCAAGAATATAGAGGTACTTCTAATATTTTTCTAGAATTTTATTTTGTAAAGATTGGCATTTTGATAAAAATTATTCCAAAATTGACTTCTTATGGTATAAAATACATATCAGTTTTTTTTTATTTTTGATGCTGAGTCAATTAATTTAACATTAAATTAAAACAAATTTGTCTCTATTACACTGCAGTGCCAATTTAGTTACATATCAAATGTTCACCTGTGTGAATGTATATTTTTGTAATCTCCACTCCATTCTATTGCTTGATTGGTTTATTGTTGCAGAAAAAATGCCACCATATCTTAGTTACAGTAGTCTTAAAATAAGTTTGATATTGAGTAGACTATTTCCATGCAGTAGGTTATTCTTTTAATAGATTGATTCTTTATACTGTCCCTCTTCAATTTTATATAAATTACAATTATTCTGCCAGTTTCACCAAAAATCAAACATTAAAACATTAGGATTTTTTGTGATTACACTGAATATAATCATTCAATGTAAAGACTGGACACTTTTGCAATTCTGATAATTCCGATCTCTGAATAGTGTTCTACTTCATTTTGTGGGTCTCTCTCTCTGTCTTTCTCTTTCTCCTTCTCTCTCTGTCCCCCAGCCTCCTAGCTCAATAAATTCTCCTGCCTCAGCCTCCTGAGTAGCTGGAACTACAGGTGACTGCCACCACACATGGCTAATTTTTGTATTTTTAGTAGAGTTGGGATTTCACCATGTCGGCCAGGCTGGTTTCAAATTTCTGACCCCAAGTGATACACCCAGCTTGGCCACCCGGAGTGCTGGGACTACAGGGGTGAACCACCATGCCCAGCCAAATTCACTTACTTTCTTATGTCCTACATAATATTTATTGTGTATCTATGTAATAAAAAGTATAATAAATAAAATTTATGTTATTTTATGTTAATAAAATGTGTTCGTGTTGGCTTCAAACACAACTAGTGTTGTTAATGCATTGTCCAGGTGAAGAATCCTATGTTAAATACTATATTTTTTGAGAATTTACAAGCAATACTACTATGTCTTCTGGTATACAGTGCTTGCTGCCAGTTAAAAGTCTGAAGTGAGACAAATATTTAGTTCTTGGAGGAGTGACCCATTTTGTTCCCAGGTAATTTGCAATATTTTCTCTTCATCTTCAATTGTTTATGATTTGACAGTTTTGAGCAAACATATGATTATTTTGTGATTCATCAGAGTTTGCACTCATTAGGAAGTTTCAATTAAATATGTTCATGTGTTCAACTCTGAAAAATTATCTTTTATAACTTGCTTCATTTTTTTACCTCCATTTACCAAGATCTCTCTTCTTGGAAATCCTATCAGTTAGAATAGAGTATTAAAGAGAATCTTATTAATCTTGTATTCATTATATTTGGAGTAATTTACTGTTAAAATAGATTTATGTTTTTAAATAGTTTTGATTTACAAAAGTTGTAAAGATAGTAGAGTTCTTGTATATTTCACATCCAGATTCCTCTACCATTAACATTTTAAGATACAATGTACATTTATCTGTAAATGAAGTGATGAACTAAGTCTGATGTATTATTATTAACTAAAGTCCATCATTTATGTTAGCATCACTATTTATGTTACACTGTTCTATGGGTTTTCACAAATGAAAAATGATGACTTTATTTATTTATTTCTAAAGTACTCCTTTGACACTGGGTGCGGTGGCTCACACCTGTAATCCCAGCACTTTGGGAGGCCAAGGCAGGCAGATCACTTGAGGTCAGGAGTTCAAGACCAGCCCTGTCAGCATGGTGAATCCCCGTCTCTCCTAAAAATGCAACAATCAGCTAGGCGTGGTGGCACTTGCCTGTAATCACAGCTACTCAGGATGCTGAAACAGGAGGATCACTTGAACCTGGGAGGTGGACGTTGCAGAGTCAAGATGGCACTACTGCAATCCAGTCTGGGACACAGGGCAGGTCTCTGTCTCAAAAAAAAAAAAAAAAGTACTCTCTTGCTTCCTAGTTCCACAAGATTTTCTAGGCAGACAGCAGTGAGCATGGCAGTGTAGGGAGCTCCAGAAGTCTGTGACTCCACAAAGCAGTGAATCAACTGGCAATGTCTGCCAGAACAAACTTGCTTAGAACTCTGGGATTCAATAAAAAGCTTATAAAAACAAGAAGAATATTTAATCAAGAAAAAGAAGTCATCTGAATATAAATAAGAGACATTTGCATTATTTTAATTGTTGTGGGTACCATTTTTCTCTCCCCAACTCACTATGGCTTTGAGGACAATAGCCTGTATTAGCGGTACCCAAAATTAACACGGATAGGGAAACATGATCCTGTTCTCACGGATTCGTGGTTGTTTGTTTTGGCCTGTCTTGCAAGTCCTTGAAGGACTGGTTCAAGAGATTTGCCTTTATTTTACATAACTCTCCCTGAGGGGTTAATTAACCTACGTGGAGGTGGTTGTTTTTTGTTTTGTTTTGTTTTGTTTGTTTGTTTGTTTGTTTGTTTAACATTTAAAGACAAGTATATTAGCTGCTGCCACTTACGGCAGAAATAACTTATTAGGAAAGCAATTGCCTAACCGCAAGGCTCAAGAGAAAAAGACTAGGGAATTAAAAAGTTTGGAAAATAAAAACTTGGAAAGTTCCCACAGATTCCTTCAAATCTAGAAGGCCACATGCAAGTCTAGGACTGGGTACATTCACAGAAATGTCTGAGAATGCCCCAAGCTCTCACCTTGGACCCCAAACTCTCACTTTAAGCTCTGTGCAAACAGGAAGTAAAGGTAGAAGCGGAATTGTAAGCTGTGCAGCTTAAATTACATACATTTATTTTCCCAGGAGGCTATGAAATCCAATATTAAGATGCTGGCAGATCTGCTGTCTACTGAGGGCATTCTTCCTGGTTTTCTGACGGTTGTTTTCTCAGCCATCTGTATTCTCACATAGTGGAGAACAGAGAGAGAGGAAGCTCCATCCTACTTCCTAAAACCAGCGTATTGACGATTTGGCTTCAACATAAGCATTTTGAAGGAATGCAAATATTCAGTCAATAAGATTCTGCATGAGGACCTTCAAAGTTCATGTCGTTTTACATTCACAGTACATTCATTCTATTCCAACAACCCCATAAGTCTAATGTCCAAAATTTCATCTAAACGTCATCTAAATCAGATAAGGGCGAGATTCAAGGTAAAATTTGTTCTGAGACGAAGTTTATCTTGAGCTGCAAACTTGTGCAACTGAACCACTTATGTGCTTCCAATATACAAGGGTAAGACAAGTACAGGATAGTCATTTTTATTCTAAAAGGGAAATGTAAGAAGGAAGAAAGGAGAAAGTGGTGATGGGTCCCAAGCAAGCCCAAAATCTAAGTAAAATCCCATTAGAGCTTAAGCTTTGAAAATAATCCTCTTTGGTTTGAATCTCTGCCTTTTAGAACCAGTAGGGATGGAAGTACTACCCCCAGGACCTACTGGCATGGTGGTCCCACCTGGACCCACTGGGGCTGGGAAGGGATTGCATCGCCAAAACTTTGAGTGGTGTCTATCTGACCTCTGACAGCATCTGGCTTGTTAAAAAGCAAGACAACAGTGGCCCTTTTGAAACAGAGGGAACACCTCTAATGATCTTGAATCTTCTTAGCAACCATGCTTCACTTGTTTGAAGAACAGCACACATTAAGAGGTGAATAGCTCTATGGTCTCTTTCTGTAAAATTCAAGAAGTCTGAGAGCACTCCTTAATTCCTTCCCATCTCATCTGCTTCAGTTCAAACTGGCAGTTTATAAGGTGTCTGATTTAAGTCTGTGATTCATATCTATACAATCTTATGAAACAGCTGTTTTGCCAAACCCTTAGTGTTCTCTTCTGAATTTTCTATTTCATTTTTTCAGTAAATATATTGAAAAATTAATTCTGAGTTTTAATAATTGCCATTATTTACTGGCGTTAGACGGTATCTCACCGTGGTTTTGATTTGCATTTCTCTAAGGATCAATGATGTTGAGCTTTTTTTCATATGTGTGTCGGCTGCATAGATGTCTTCTTTTGGGAAGGGTCAGTTCATATTCCTTTGCCCACTTTTTGATGGGATTGTTTGTTTTCTTCTTATGAATTTAAGTTTCCTAGAAATTCTGGATATCTATCTGTTGGATAGATAGCAAAAATTTTCTCCTATTCTGTAGATTGCCTGTTCAATCTGATGATAGTTTATTTTGCTGTGCAGAAGCTCTTTAGTTTAATTAGGTCCCATTTATCAACTTAACTTTTGTCGCAATTGCTTTTGGTGATTTCATCTTAAAATCTTTGCCATGCCTATGTCCTGAATGGTATTGCCTAGGTTTTCTTCTAGGGTTTTTATCGTTTTTGATTTTATATTTAAGTCTTTAATTCATCTTGAGTTAATGTTAAAAAAAAGGAATGCTTTTACATTGTTGGTGGGAATGTAAATTAGTTCAACCGTTGTGAAAGACAGTGTGGCAATTCCTCAAGCAAATAGAACAAAAAATACCATTTGACCTAGTGATCCCATTACTGAGCATATACTCAAAGGAATATAAATCATTGTTATAAAGATACATGTACATATATGTTTATTGTGGCACTATTCACAAAATAGCAAAGATATGGAATCAACCCAAATGCCCATCAACTATAGACTGGATAAAGAAAATGTAGTACATATATACTATGGAATACTGTGCAACCACAAAAAGGAATGAGATCACGTCCATTGCAGGGACATGGATGGAGTTAGAAGCCATCATCCTCAGCAAACTAACACAGGAACAGAAAACCAAACACCACATGCTCTCACTCATAAGCGGGAGCTGAACCATGAGAACACTTGGACATGGGGAAGGGAACAACACACAAGATGGTGTTGGGAGTGTGAGCAGAGGGAGAGCATCAGGACAAATAGCTAAGGCATGTGGGGCTTAAAACCTAGGTGACAGGTTGATAGGTGCAGGAAACCACCATGAAACATATATACCTATGTATCACACCTGTACATTCTGCACATGTAACTTAAAGTGAAAAAAAAAAAGACATACTGAGAATTTTCAAATTTTTTACCTTCCAGTTCCTTTTTGTTTAATAATTCCATCTTCAAGTTGCTTCTCTCTTCTTGCATTTACTATAAGCAGTCAGCAGGAACCAAATGCTTCTTCAACATTTTGATTGGAAATCTTCTGGACTAAATGTCTAATTTCATTGCTTGCAAGTTCTCCCACAACACAGTAGAATACAGGCACAGCTAAGACTAGTTTCTCACCACTTTACCACAAGGATTATCTTTTCTCCAGTGTCCAATGACATGTTTCTCATTTCTCTCTGAGATCCTGTCAAAATGGCCTGTACTGTCTATATTTCTATCAATATTCAGAACATTATTAGTTAGGGATTCTCAAAGACAGATGCTTTCTTGGCAGCTACACTTTTTCTTTCCTGAGTTTTCACTAAGTCACCTTTAATTATCCTTCATGATAATCTGAGCTTCCTTCAGCATGAACTTTAAAACTCTTCCAGCCTCTACCCTACCCACTACCCAGTTCCAAAACTGCTTGCATGTTTTCAGGCATTTGTTATACCAGCACTCCAACTCTCAGTACCAATTTCTGTTTTCATTATTTGGGTTTGCTATAACAAATATATCATAGACTGTGTGGCTTAAATGACAAGCACTTTTTTCTCACAATTCTGGAGGCATGGAAGTCCAATATCAAGGTGCTGACATACGTGGTATCTGCTGAGGGCACCTTTTCTTATTTGCAGATGTTTGTATTCTCATTATATTCTCACATGGTGAAAAGTGGAGAAAGAGCAAGTAAACTTTCTCTGGTCTCTTTTTCTAAGGACACTGATCCCATCATGTGGGCTCTACCCTCAAGGCATAATCATCTTCCAAAGGCCCCACCTCCACATATCACCATATTGGCATGGGGGGGACACACACATTCAGTCCATAGTAATGACATTTGCCAAACTTGAAACTGTTCTGACACTTTTTTCTTCATTTTTTTCAGAATTGTCTTCTGTCCCCCTTTAAATCTGAAACTCTGATGTCATGAATATTATCTGTTTGTTATTGTCCCAGAGGTCTCTGAATCACTGTTCTGTTTTTGTTTGTTTTTTTGAGACAGAGTCTTCCTCTGTCACCCAGGCTGGAGTACAATGGCATAATCGCATCTCACTGCAATCTCTGCCTCCTGGGTTCAAGTGATTCTCCTGCATCAGCCTCCTTAGTAGATGGAATTACAGGCATGTGCCACCACACTTGGCTAATTTTTGTATTTTTAGTAGAGATGGGGTTTCACCATGTTGGCCAGGCTGGTCTTGAACACTTGACCTCAAATGATCCATCCACCTCAGCCTCCCAAATTGCTGAGATTACAGGCATGAGTCACCATACCTGGCCGATCAATGTTCATTTTTTCTTCTTAGTTTTTCTATTCTTTTTGTGATTTAGAATGGATAACATATGAGTTTACTAAGACTGCCACAGCAAAGTACCACAGACTGGGAGGTTTCAAACATTTATTATCTTGAGGAATAGTATACATTCACAGATTAATAACTCTATGATCTCATCCTGTAAGTCCAAGAAGTCTGAGAGCCATCCTTAATTCCTTCCCATCTCCTTCTGCTTCTGTGTCTGGCTTATTTCACTTAGTACAATGTCCTTCAGATTCATTCATGTTGTCACAAATGAAAGGACTTCCTTCTTTTCAATGGCTAAATATCCCATTAGAGGTATAGACTACATTTATTTATTCATTTGTCGATCAATGGACATTTATGTGCCTTTCACGTCTTGACTATTGTAAATAATACTGCAATGTTTACGTGAGTGCAGATATCTCTTAAAGATTCTCATTTCAATTTCTTTGAATAAGGACTCAGATTTGAGGTTCACAAAACACACAATAATCCTATTTTTAATTTTTTGAGAGACCTCCATACTGTTTTCTTTACTAGCTATGCCAATTTATATTCCCACCAACAGCATACAAGGGCCCTTCTTTCTCTACCTTCTTGCCAACATGTTATTTATTTATTTTGTGACAGACATTCTAACAGGTGTGAGGTGATATCTCATTTTGATCTTGATTTACATGTCCTTGCTTACTTGTGATGTTGAGTGCCTTTTCATATAACCATTGACCATTCTTATATCTGTAGAAATGTTTGTTCAGTTTCTTTGCTCATTTTGTTTTGTTTTGTTTTGCTACTGAGTTGTAGGAGTCCCTTATAAATTATGGATGCTAATACTTTGCTGCATATATTTTTTGCAAATATTTTATCTCATTCTGTAGATTGCCTTTTTATTTTGTTGATTGCACCCTTTGGTGCAGAGGTGCCTTACTTTAATGTAATCCTACCTATCACTTTTTATTTCGGTTGTCTACTCTTTGGTGTCATAGGCAAGATCATTGCCAAGCCTTATGTTGAAAAGTTTTATCTATTTTTTTCTAGGACTTTTACAGCTTCAGTTCTTATGCTTTAAGTGATGAGTCAATTTTGAGTTGATTTTTGTTAATGGGATAAAATAAGGGTCAAACAGCGGTTTTTTTTCACTTTGCATATATATTTATTTTCAGTAGTTTCGATTAAATGCTATAATGGTAATGCCTTTAACTTTTTAAGTAATTTTTAACTTTAAGGTAAAATCTGATAAGTTGCTTTAATTGTGTGCTAAGTGCAGCCAAAGTTTTGCTTTCCAGTATAATTAAGGGTGTGGTTAGTTCCATTTGTCCTCAGGCCTTACCCATTGTGAAGCAGGCAAGTCAAATAGTTCTTAAAACCCATAAGTCAGTTTGTAACCTCATCAAACAGCATTTTTTTGCATGCTCATATCTAGCTTTCCAAACACTATTGAAGAGACTATCTTTTCTTCACTGTATATTCTTGGCATTTTGGTCAAATATTAGTTAACTGACTATGAGTGGGTTTTTTGGTGGGGAGGGCTTTCGATTTTGCTGTATTGGTCATATGTCTGTTTCTATGCCAGTATGATATTGTTTTGATTACTTTCGCATGGCAATGTAATTTGAAATCAAGAATTGTGATGTCACCAGCTTTGTTCTTGCTCCAATAGTGCTTTGGCTGTTTGTTGTCTCTGTGATTCTATATGAATTTTATTATTATTATTATTATTATCTTTTTTTTTTTTTTTTTTTTTTTTTTTGAGACAGAGTTTCGCTCTTGTTACCCAGGCTGGAGTGCAATGGCGCGATCTCGGCTCACCGCAACCTCCGCCTCCTGGGTTCAGGCAATTCTCCTGCCTCAGTCTCCTGAGTAGCTGGGATTACAGGCACGTGCCACCATGCCCAGCTATTTTTTTGTATTTTTAGTAGAGACGGGGTTTCACCATGTTGACCAGGATGGTCTCGATCTCTCGACCTCGTTATCCACCCGCCTTGGCCTCCCAAAGTGCTGGGATTACAGGCTTGAGCCACCGCGCCCGGCCTGAATTTTATTATTTTTAAAAATTTTCTGCCAAAATGCTACTGAGACTTTTGGTAGAGATTACATTAAATTTGTGGCTCACTTTTGATTTTATGGACATTTTAGTAATATTAATTTTTCCAGTCCATGAATGTAGGATGTCTTTCTACTCATTTGTGTCTGCTTTAATTTTTTTCATCACTGTTTTTTAGTTTTCAACGTACAAGTATTTTAACATCTTTGCTTAAGTTTTTTCTAGGTACTTTATTCTTTTTCATGCTATTAAGGATGAGATTGTTTTATTAATTTCTTGTTGGATAATTCATTATTAATGTATAAAAGCACAACCAGTATTTGTATTTTTATTTTTTAATCCAACAACTGCTGAATTTGAGTATTAGTTCTATCTGTGCATATGTGTAACCTGTAGGGTTTCCGCATGTAAGATTATGTCATCTGCAAACTAAGAAAATTTCACTTTTTCCTTTCTTATTTTTATATCATTTGTGTCTTTTTTGCCTAATTGCTTGAGTTTCCTGTACTGTGTTGATTAGAAGTTGTGAAAGTGGGCATTCTTGCCTTGCTAAGATTCTAGATCTTGGTGGAAAATTTTTCATTTTTGCATTTCTGGATGTGAAGTTTTTCACAAATGGCCTTTATTTTGTTGAGAGAAGTTCCTTCTATACCTATTTTGTTGATAATTTTTATTATGAAAGGGTATTGATTTAGATAAATATTTTTTTCGGCATCTATTGAGATGGTCATTTGATTTTTATTCATCCATCATTCTTTTAATTTGATGTATCATATTGATAAATTTGCATGTGATAAATAATCTTTATAGCCCAGGGATGTTTCTCTTGGTCATGGTGTATGATTCTTTTAACCAATTTATGCTTGAGGTTGCAATTTTTTCAATTTTTGCAATCAAACATTGGCTAGGACATTGGGCAATAGGCTTTAAATAACTCTAACATGCTTAGCATTCCAATAATGGAACATTATGCCTATAAATGGGTTTTAATATGTGGTTGAATTTGGTTTTCTAATATTTTGTTGAGGATTTTGCATCCATATTCCTCAGGCATATTGGCCTATAGTTTTCTTTTCTTATAGTGTCTTTTTCTAGGGCTTGTATCAGCATAATGCTAGCCCCATCAAAAGAGTTGAAAAAGTTACCTATTCTACTTTTTAAAGAGGTTGGGAAGAATTGGCCTTCACTCTTCTGTAAGGGTTTGGCAGAAGTCATCTATGAAGCCATCTGGTCCTGGACTTTTTCTCTTTGGAAGGGTATTAATTTCCATTTCAATTTTTTAAATTTCTAATTGATCTATTCAAGCTTCCTATTTTTTCTTTATTCAATCTTGGTAGATTGTATGTTTCTAGCAATTTTGCACAATTTTTGATGTATAATTTTTTATAATATTCTCTATAATTTGTTTTATATATAGCATTGATTATAATATTTTTTCTTTCATTTCTGATTTTATTTGTATCTTCTGTCTTTATTTCAGTCTAGCAAACTATTTGTCATTTTTGTTTATTTTTTCAAAGAACAATGAATTTTTTTTCAGTATTTTCTATTGTTTTTCTATTCTTTATTTTGCTTATTTATGCTCCAATCTTTATTATTTCCTTACTTCTGCTATATTTGGGCTTAATTTGTTATTCTTGTTGTTTTCCTAGTTCTTTGGGATGCAATGTTAGGTTTTATATGTGAGCTCTATTTTCCTTTGTAATGTAGCATTTGTTACTAAAAGCTTTCCCTCTTAAAATTGCTTTTACTGCATCTTAACAAATTTGCTATGTTGTATTTTTATTTTTATTTATCTTGATATAGGGTTAATTTCTCTTTTGATATTGTCTTTGACCCAATGGTTGTTTAATACTTTGTTGTCTTTATACATTTTTTTTTCATTTTCATTTTATTACTGATTTCTGGTTTTATGTTACAGTGGTTGGAAGGAATAGTCCAAGTGATTTTTAAAAATTTGTTAGAGTTTACTTTGTTATCTCACATATGATTCATTCTAGAGAATGTTCCACGTAAACTTGAGAAAGATGTGTATTTAGCTGCCGTTGGGTGAAATGTTCTGTATACGTTTGTGAGGTTCATTTGGTCCACAAAGTTGTTAAAGTCTGTGCTTACTTGTTGATTTTATGTCAGGTTGATCTGTTCATTATTATAAGTGTGATATTGAAGTCTCCTACTATTGTAATGCTATTTCTCCCTTTAGATATTGGATGCATTTACATCTATAATTGTTATATATTTCTATTGAAGTTACTCTTTTACCATTTATGAGGCAAATGACTTTATTTGCCTCTTGTGAAAGTTTTTGACCTGAAGTCTAATTTATCTGATAAAAGTATAGTCACTACTCTTTTTGGTTGCCATTTTCTTGGAATATCTTTCACCATCATTTCATTTTTTAGCATGTATGTGTCTCAAAACCTGAAGTGAGTGTCTTGCAGGCAGTAGATAATTGAATGGTGTTTTGTTTTGCTTTTATCTGTTCTTCCAATTATGTCCTTTAATCAGTGAGTTTAATCCTTTACATTTAAAGTAATCATTTATGGATGAGGATTTGCTATTTTCACCTTGTTTTCTGTTTGTTTTGCAGTTCTTTGATCCCCTCTTGCTGTTTTCTTTTATGATTTGATAAATTTTTTGTAGTAATATACTTGGATTCTTTTAATCTTTTTGTGTGTCTACTATATATTTTTCTTTTATTGTGTACAGTTACCATGAAGCTTGCATACTTCTTATTGTTAGAGCACTCTATTTTGAACTGCTAACAACTTGACTTTAATCATATACAAAATCTCTTCAGTTTCATCCTTGAAGCACACACTTTATATTATCAATGTCAGAATTTACTTATTTTTACATTGTTTATTCATGATCCAACTTTTGTGGCTATATCTATTCTTAATGCTATGTCTGTTAAAACTAATATGAGAGTTAAAAGTGGTTTATGTACTGCTGTCTTATATTATACACCAATGGTATAGTATTTTCTGTATTTATGTACATATTTACCTTTACCAATGAGACTTATACTTCAATATGCTTTTATGTTGCTGTTCAGCATCGTTTTGTCTCAACTTGAAGATTTCCCTTTATCACTCTTTGTAAGGCTAGACTAGTGATAAACTGTCTCAGTTTTTGTTTGTCTGGGAAAGTACTGATTTCTTCTTTAATTTCAAAGGACAGTTTTCCTGGGTACAGTTCTCTTGTATGGTGTTTTGTTGTTGTTCTTTCAGCAATTTGAATATGTCATCCTGGTTCTCTGGCTTGCAAGGTTTCTGCTGAGAAATTCACTTATAGGCTTAGGTGAATTATCTTGTATGAAATAAGTCAGTTTTCTCGTGTTGCTTTTAAATTGTCTTAGACTGGAAAATATGATTATAATTTTCGCTTTGTTGTGGATTTATTTGCATTCAGATTATTTGGGGATTCTTTGGGATCTTTGAATCTGTGTGTTCATTTCCCTCTCTAGGTGTGTGAGTTTTTAGCTGTTATTTTAAAAATAAGCTTTCTTCCCCTTTCTGTTTCCTCCCTTCTTAGACTTCAGTCATGCATATATTGATTAGTTCATTTCATGGTTTTCCATAAGTCTCACAGGCTTTCTTTACTCCTTTTCATTTTTAATTTTTGTTCCTTTTACTGGGTAATTTCAAATGACCTGTGTTCTAGCTTACCAGTTATCTCTTCTATTTGATTGAATCTGTTGTTGAACTCTCAACTGAATTTTTTTGGTTCAATAATCATATTCTTCAGATTTAGAATTTTTGCTTGGTCCTACCCCTTTATTAAACTTCACATTTTGTGGCCATGTTGCCCAGAGTAACTTGTAGATTTAATGGTATTCCCAGTAAACTACCACTGATATTCTTTAGAGAACTAGAAAGAAAATGACTTTAAAATGTGTATGAAAACCAAAAAGAGCCCATATTGCCAAGATGATCCTAAGCTAAATGAACAATGCTGGAGACATCATCTGACTTCAAACTATACTACAAGGCTACAGTAATAAACACAGCATGGTACTGGTACCAAAATGTACACATAGACCAATGGAACAGAATAGAGATCTCAGAAATATGACCATAAACCTATAATAATTTGATCATTGACAAACTTGACAAAAGCAAGCCATGGAGAAAGAATTCTCTATTTAATAAATGGTGCTGGGGAAACTGACTAGCCATTTGCAGAAAATTAAAACTGGACTCTTTCCTTAACATCTTATACAAAAATTAACTCAAGATGTATTAAAACTTAAATGTAAAATTCAAAATTATGAAAATCCTGGAAGAAAACATAAGCAATATCATTCATGACATAAGCATGGACAAAGATTTCATAATGAAAAAGTCAAAAGCAATTGCAACAAAAGCAAAAATTGACAAATGGGATCTAATTAAACTAAAGACATTCTGCTTAACTAAAGAAACTATCATCAGAGTGAACAGACAATTTATAGAATAGAAGAAAATTTTTGCAATTTATCCATCTGACAAAGGTCTAATATCCAGAATATACAAGAAACTTAACAAATGTACAAGAAAAAAACAGCTCCATTAAAAAGTAGGTGAAGGACATGAAGACACTTTTCAAAATAAGACATTTATGTGGTCAAGAAACATGAAAAAAAGCTCAACATCACTGATCATTAGAGAAATGCAAATCAAAACCACAATAAGACACTATTTCACACCAGTCAGAATAACAGTTATTAAAAAGTCAAGAAACAACAGGTGCTGGGAAGGCTGTGGAGAGATAGGAATGCTTTTCACTGTTGGTTGGAATGTAAATTAGTTCAATCATTATGGAGTACGGTTTGGTGATTCCTCAAAGATCTAGAACCAGAAATACCATTTGACCCAGCAATCACATTACTAGGTATATACCCAAAGGAATATAAATCATTGTATTATAAAGTTACATACAAATGTATGTTCGTTGCAACACTATTCACAATAGCAAAGACATAGAATCAACCCAAATGTCCAGCAACCATAGACCGAATAAAGAAATGGTGGTACATATATACCATGGAACACTATGCAGCCATATAAAGGAATGTGGAAATCTTTGTCCTTTGCAGGGACATGGATGGAGCTGGAAGTCATTATTCTCAGCAAACTAACACAGGAACAGAAAACCAAACACTGCCTGTTCTCATTTATATGTGGGAGCTGAACAATGAGAACACATGGACATAGGGAGGGCAGCAACACACATGTGACCTGTTGTAGGGTTCAGGGGAAGGGAGAGCATCAGGATAAATAGCTAATGTATGTGGGGCTTAATACCTAGGTGATGGGTTGATCTGTGTAGTAAACCACAATGGCACACATTCATCTGTGTAACAAACCTGAACATCCTGCACATACATCCTGGAACGTAAACTAAATAAAAGTAAGAAAATACAAATTTAAAAACCTTCATATTCTGTTCATGTATTTTTTTTCCTGATTACATTTTGTTCATTGCTTTTCTGTCATCTTGTGGCTCATTGAATTTCTTCAAGATGATTATTTTGAATTCTTTCTTGACAGTTCTTTAATTTCCATTTTTTTTTTAGGGTCAGAAAAAATTTCCATTTTTTTTTAGGGTCCATTTTTTTTAGGGAAACCTTTTGAATAGTTGGTCTAGCTGGAGGTTCTGAGTAAGCTGGCTGTAGAAGTCTATGGGACAGTGGGTCTATTGCCAGGATCTTCAGGTGGGCCTATAGTCAGGGTAGATGGGTGTAGGCCTGGTGCCAAGTCTGAAGGTGACTCCAATTTGTACCTATTCTCTCGGTGAAGTGAGCTGGCCAGTTGTAGCCCTTACTTCATTTGTTTAGCATCCTTTAGGGTTAATTGCCCATTGCTTTCTCATGTTCATTGTCTTGAAACCATCAATTGATATAGTTTATCAATTTTTTGGTTATTTCAGGAAAAAGGTTAAGTTCTGTATCTATTATTTCATTTTAGTTGAAGGTGTCTCTCCAATCTATTGTTTGTTATTAAAGCAGCATTTCTATATTACTAATCAGATTAACCTATCTTATAGAAAAATGCACACCTGCAAACATGCACATACACCACAACAGTTCTACCTATGGGGAATTATCAAGACCCCTCACAAAAGTTTCTGCAGTACTTGCAATGTATGAATTATTCATTCTTGCTTTTGGCCATTCATACATTTTTATCCTTGCTTACCATACTCTTTCTATTGGTTGGTTGATACCTGACTTTACATGTACAATTGATTTTTGAACATTAGTTTGAACTGCATGAGTTCACTCATCATCTGCAAATTTTCTTCCATCCCTGCCACCCCAGAGAGAGCAGCACCACCCCTCTCTTTTCTCCTCCTCAGTCAACTCAATGTGAAAACAATGATGAAGACCTTTATAATGATTTACTTCCACTTAATGAATAGTAAATATATTTTCTTTTTTTTATAACGTTTTCTTTATTTCTTTATTGTAATAAATTACAATAAATTATTGCTTAATTTATTTTAAGAATATAGTGTATAGTATATAGGATACGAAATATGTGGTAATCAGTTGTTTATGTTATTGGTAAGGCTTTTGGTCAACATTTGGCTATTAGCAGTTAAGTTTTGGGGGAGTCAAAACTCATGTCCAAATTTTCAGCTTAAAGGACATCTACACCCCGAATCCCTGCACTGTTTAAAGGGAAATTGTATTAACAAGTCTTAGTTTAAATGTCTCTTTTAAAAACCTTCAATGATCACCAAAACCAGTCAAGTGCCCTTCTTTTCAAAACCTATAACCTCCTGTATTTTAGCATCATGTAACATTGCATCTTCATTGCTTGCTTGCTTAATTTTTCATTTGTATGTTGACTGTAATTTCCTTTTGGGTTGGCTGAGAATTTTTATCATACCATTACCCTAGCATAATTCATAAAGCATGACGAAAGCCCAGAAACAATTATTTGTGAAATTATAAAATGTATTTTTTTTGGAGCATTTCAAGTAAGTTCCTATCCAAGAAAAAAACGTTAAGCATATTTTAATTTTTGAACTCCTTGAAAATGTCAATGATAAAGCAATCCACTGGACTGTGTGTGATGTGGTTTGGCTCTGTGTCCCCACCCAAATCTCACTTTGAATTGTAATTCGAATTGTTAACCCCACGTGTTGGGGGAGGGACCAAATGGGAGGTGATTCGATCATTGGGCTGGTTTCCCCATGCTGTTCTTGTGACAGTGAGCGAGTTTTCTTGAGATCTGATGGCTCCATAAAAGGTTTTGTTCTCTTTCGAACTGCACCACTTCTTCCTGTGGCATATGAAGAAGGCCATGTTTGCTTTCCCTTCTGCGATGATTGTGAGTTGCTTGAGGCCTCCTCAGCCCTGTGGAACTGTTGGCAAACAAACCTCTATCCTTTATAAATTATCCAGTCTCAGAAAGTTCTCTATAGCAGCATGAGAATGGACTAACGCAGTGTGCTTGAAGAATCATTTTTGGAATTGAGAAAAATCAGCTTATTTAGACCTCAGCACTCACACTGTTGAATAATGTAATTATTTATCTTTTATCCTAATTAACCTCTTCAAATCTCTTAAAAACCTGACTTAACGTTTAGGAAGTATAGGTTATTTTTATGTTTTAATCTCCACCAGATGATTCAGCTAAAAATCAACTAATTCAATCACTATAGTTTAAATGAATATAGGCTCTGATTTTTGGATGATGTTCTTATAAACACCAACCAAACAGAGAATGAGTCATAATATCTCTAAGGTATTTAAGCAATCAAGCCCCAGAACCAGCAGGAAGGAAAGTTAAGTAACATAACTCATCCAGGACACAGACATTATTGGAAATGTAATTTCTGCTTCAGCAGTGCATTTTGAGAGATGCTGAAAGAATTACAGTGGAAGTCTGAGAAAATAATCATGTTCTTATAAGTTCAATACTGGATACAGCATTTCCTTTGAAATAAATATAACAAAATAAAACTGTTTAATATCCTTAAACATATAAAATATCATGCTTCTACATACATATTAAAAGCATGATCAGAGGTTGTGACGTATGTGTGCATTGGTACATGAGGGACTATGAGAGTGGAAGATAGGAAAAAAGCAAGAGAGTGATTATAGCCACTTCAGAGTTCAAAGGTGGGTTGCTATTTCTAGGAAAGCATAAGTACTGTTATAGTCCTACCAAATATTGTTAAGTCAAGGTTAAAGCTGCCAAAAGATGGCCTTATCTTAAGTGAGTAACTCTTGTAAGGTGTTTAGTATTATACTTAATTAAAAATGAGATATAAATTAGAAATATGCCACTTAAAATTGCATATGCTTTTATAAAACATAAGCCTCATGATTTCTTTTGAACACATCACGTCCATTATTTAATTCAGTTTGCTTTTAACTTGTATCCATATGGAAAGTGTGTTAATGCAGAACTCCAGAGGAACTGAAAAATGCTGATCTTTAAGTCCATGCCTAGAAAGTCTGACGGAATGATTTTGAGGACAGCCTAAGTGTCAGGACATTTATATTCTCCTCAGCGGGTTCTAAGGTATGACTAAGGTGGAGAAACACTCTGTAAAAGGAATATAGGCTTCCAAGCATAAATTTTAAGGATTTTACAATACATTTTATTTATGAATATGCTTCTTTTCCTTCTGTATAATTTGAATTTTAGCAGTTAAATAGATTTCACACTAAGTCAGAAATATGCAAACTTTCTCTAGCACTTCCAACCTAAATATCCCCCATTAAATGTGATAAGAAATATTTTTCTTAATGTCATTCCCAAGTGGCAAATATAGCAATTTATCATGACCTGTATAATCTTTAATTCCCTTTAGTATTCAACCCAATATTCCCAGTTACTTATAGCCATAGGCTTTCTACAGAAAACTTGCTTATTTGGAGTGATGTTAAGTCTTAGTTGAAGTGATATAGGAAGTTAAAGGCAAGGGAAACAGAAGCATGTCCTTTAGAGAGCTTGAGGTCAATGGGATGGACTGGAAACCTTGAGGGGTGAAAGAGATGACTCCTGAAGATAGCATGCAAAAGGTGAAGGGGTAGGGTGAGAGAATAACTCCGAAACAGTTGGAAAAAAAGACATTAACAGAGTTATCATGAGAAGAAATTAGGCAAACGTTCATCTCAACCAAGTGCGGCCATTGAAGAAATGGTATTTGGCTGGACTCTCAAGTCTCATATGTGATAATTCTGTCTTCACACAGCCACCTATTGCAATCTTTAAGGAGGACATGTGAATGGAGGGCAAAGTTTGCAAAATGAACTCTTTGTTTTGCCACAAATTATACTGATTTATCTTCCATCAATTTCTAGTGATTTATCTTAGATGGCAGGGTATCTGGTTTTGTTTAGCTTGTAACTAGCTTAAGTTGCTTAAAATAACTAAGAGAAGATCAAGAGACAATTTGAGCCTTTTTGATCCTAAATCTATACCCAAATTTTGGCCTGTTAGATCTTGGTATTCTGAAGATGAAGGTAACTGATTCTGTGGAAATTGTGGCAGGGTAAATGCAAAAGATGGGGTTGATCTCAGAGGCTTAGAACAGAGTGGACTTCCTCTGCCCGCATGGGTCTCCCTAACCCAGATGGTATCACAGGTCATCATGCCACACTTACCACTGGAGAAAAGAGGGTAGGAGGTAACTAAGGTGATAAAGAGACCTCCGCTGAGCACATTCAGAGCCTTCTCCTCTTCTCTCACAGCACTCTACCACCCTCCTGAGTCAATGCTTCCTCTTAATCTTTGACTGACTTAACACATGTTATAAAGGACACAGTATAGTGTTTAAATAATCCCACTGTAAATCATTAGGTACATTTTGCTTAAGAATGATGTTCAAAAAATTAAAACACATGTCTTCCATCCAAATATAAGTTGAGCATGTGTTAGACATCTTCCTCACATCGTAAGTTAGTGAGGAAACACATATGATGTTAACAGCCATCCAAAAAGCAATCCACAATGAAGATACAGATATACAGACAATTTAGTAGGTGCCTGAGTTAATGTGCAGTGTTGTTAATATTCAACAGGGCTATAAACCATACTATTTGAGATTATATATTCCATTGAATAGAAATTATTTGCAGCTCTACTGTATAAAAATCTCCAAGTTATCCTAAGCCCCCATGTAGCTGTAAAATAGCCCATTGATTAGAAAGTTAACACCAGTGCTGCACTAAAAGAAACCCCAGTCTTTTTTATTGGCCTGTTTCCAAGTTTCAGATGAGTTTTCTTAGCAGTTTGGTAAATTTGTTTGGCTTGAAAGTCTGCATGAGGTGTTGGGAGCAAAGGAAGCAAAGGGAGAGACTATTATTGTGCCAGGCACTGTGCTGAGAACTTCACATACTATAGCTCATTTACTCCTCACCGCCAGTGGGCATTGCAAGCTCGCTTTCAGTGGTGTAGAAACTCTGGCTTAAAGAAGTTACTAGGCCAGGCCCAGTGGCTCACACCTGTAATCCTAGCACTTTGGGAGGCAGAGGCAGGCAGATCACTTGAGGTCGGGAGTTCGAGACCAGCCTGGCCAACATGGTGAAACCCCATCTCTACTAAAAATACAAAAATTAGCCAGTTCTGGTGGAGCATACCTGTAATCTCACATACACAGGTGGTTGAGGCAGGAGAATCGCTTGAACCCAGGAGACAAAGGTGGCAGTGAGCCAAAATCACATCACTGTACTCCAATGTCTCAAAATTAATTAAATTAAATTAAATTAAAAAGAAGAAACAACCTATTTGCAGTACTTTGAAATTAGGGAAGATGGGAATAGGTCTATCCAATTCCAAGATCCTTAGTTTCTTCCATCACAACCTTCTGCTTTTCCTAAGAAAATGTGTGTTCCCAACCAAAATGACATCCACGCTGGAAACTTCCACTTACGTCTTACAGAAACATGATTTAGAGCACACATTTTTTTGGTCTCAAACTCAGTTCTGTGTCACTCTTCAAATAGCTTCTGACCTGTTTCTAAATTCCCAGGCTCTTTACTTTTGCTTATTCTGGATGATGAGTCAGGCAGTCTATCCTGGCCATTTTCACTTTGGCTGCCTCAGGCAAACACTTCTGGGAGGTAAGAAGTTAAGGAGCTGCTTCAGGGGGAAAAGAAAGAACACTCAGTTAAATCTCCTTGTAAATGTGCTTCATTAGCAAACAAACTAATAGCGTTTTCTAGGGAGAGTAGAAAGTCCTTCTCAATGAGAAGCTTTGAGTGGGCTGTGCTTGGGGTTGTTTAGGATTGCTCATGATACATATACCTGGGATCCATGAAGTTATAAGGCATGATACTGCAGAAAATGCCATGTAAGCTAGAGAACTATTTGAGCATGAATTGAAGATGCTTCATGAGCTGGATGCCTTTTCCCCAGAGAATGTAGCTATCTACATTATTTAGAGACCTTCTATGCAAATAGAGCCAGAGTGTCTAAGGTAGTGAGGAAAGACCTAGAGACCTGTAGGCAACACTCCAGACCTTCCTGGGCCTCACTATGCTTTGTGGTTACTTGGGCACTTGAAATTGAGGATACGCTTTGGTGCTGACAAAGATCTGAGATTTTCATGAGCCTTATTTGACAACTTGATCCTGTTCTATCTCAATTGTTTCCTAAATTTGGCTACGAAATTTATGGGCCCACTATTTACAATTGTGCAGATTGGGTACTGCACAGCTCTAGGGGTCTTTATTTACATGGTAGATTATGAACAGTTACTTCTGCTACAGCATAGCCTGAGTGATGACATGCAGCAATTCTCCTGCAGAATAAACCAGGCTTCAGAGGAAAGGGGTAGGCAGCAGACGTTTCCACAATGTTAATTCCCTTTGACATTTTATAAAAATCAAGAAAAATTGTTGCATTAATAACACAAGTATTTAAAATATAAAATTGACTTTAATGCATGTTATGAATGTACCATCCTAAGTTAGGAGAATTCTGATGGATAGCTTTGTAATCTAAATGTAAACTCTCTTGTACATTTAATATTCATATTCTGTTAGGGATGACTCCCACTCTGAAGAAGCTCACTGTGAGGTATGCCATTACCTGTCAGAGGAACACCATATGATATTGAACAGGACCACTGAAAATAGAAAGGAACACCACGCAAGAAGAAATAAATATCAGCATTATCAAAAAGCCACCTACCTCATGATCTTGAGTTGTAGTCAGCAATGGTTTGTTTATTTGTTTTACTGTAAAGGCCGAAGAATACATATTTTAGATATTGGGGACTTTAGGCCTCTGTTTCAACTACTCATCTCTGCCAGTATAATGAGAAAGCAGCCTTAGAGAACACAAAAGTAGATGTTCCATTATTATTTAAGAGGCAGTGGCCCATTGTTGACAGGAGGTCTAGCTGGGAGAGTGTATCTGTTGATGGATGGCCATTCCAAGTCCTCTAGAGAAGGGAATAAGCCTCATTTTAGAGATGTTGCCCCTGGCAACTCTTGTAGATGATTTATATGTAGATAAAGGGTTAATTTTTATAACCTGCAGATCATCTGGTGTGTCAGCAGGACTTGCTCTGAAGCAATCTTCAGTCTCAGAGCAGACTAGGTTTCCTGGGGTAATGTTAATATCAATCTTGGTAAAAATCTCACACCTTATGAATGTCACACGTGGCAGTGGGAGAACGTATTGTGTGTTCTCACTCTCACCATCATTTTTCCAAAGCTCAGGATTACATTCATCTTACTGATCTGTTGGAAAGTGTATAAGCCCAGTGTGCAATGGTGATATTTGACAGAGCCCTGCTCTTGGGCAACAAATAGTTTGGGTGACACAGAGGGAAAAGGGCTGGGCCTGGGATTGATTCCCAGAGTAGTGGCAGAAGATGAAATTCTCAGGGGAGATGGATGAGATAGATTCAGAAACTTAAGTTCATGTGAAATATTCGGGACTGAATTGAAAATCAGGGTTAGAGAGACCCCTTTGATCAAAGGCAGAATAAAAATGAGAATAGAATCAAGAATTGGAAAAAGGGAAGAAGCAGACCAAAGAGTTTCCCAATTGGGGGCAAGGGAAAATGCTCCAGTGATCATTGGAAAGCCACCTGGCTGGCTGTTATCTTTGAAATGCCTCTTTGCCAGGGTAACCTAGGAAGTGCAAGGGTGATGTTACTTAATGTACTGTAGTTAACTGTTCCTTGAGAATAACAATCAGAACATGCTAGTAGAGTTTTCAACTATCAAATGTTTTAGATTTCTCTTCGCTATTTTTTATTATTATTTGATTATCTTGTTCTCCCCACTCTCCACCCCAGGCAATGTGGCAGGGTGTATTTTCAAAGTGAAAGGATTCTGCATGCAACACAGGAGTTATACAAGGCATTCATCCTTGTTCACTTGCATGTGGTGTGTTCTTGACACCTTTTCCTGTGGTGACTCCTCTGACCCTTCATAAATTTCATGGAGTTGATTTCAGAATAAGTCTAGGCCTCTGTATTCTCCTCACAAATGAACAATGGTAACATTCACACCTGTTTTGCTAGGCACAGCATACTTCAACTCTGTTATATACACCTATATCATGACAATCAATGGGCCTTGAACTCATGCTGTCAGCTCTCAGATGTCATAATCCGAATCTTTAAGGTATGTTGGATTTAGGACAAGTAGTAGGAGAATACTTTTTTTTTTTTGAATGGGAGAATTCTATGTTATGCTGTTCTTTTTTAACGTGATGAGTAATCCTGATTTGGATCTGTTTCAAGATTTAAATGGATAAGCATCCTTTAAAAAAAAACAAAACATTTTTTAACTTAGAAATGCCAATTCACTTGGCTTCCCAGAATGATTTGCAAATGCAAAGCACTTCCTCTGAGTAAATGGAGGGTTGTTATGGTATTCAATAAATAGTGTGGGCTGAGGCAAAAGGAGAGAGCCTCCATCCTTCCAGAGAAGTTTAGCTCATCAAGAACATAGGCATGCAGTCAAGTCACTGTGAATGATGTGGTTTCTACACTAATCCCTTCCATTAGAATTTGGGTTATGTGGGAGTGGAAGTGTCATCTAAGGAGGCCAGCTGCCTTCTTAGGCTGTGCCATTTATAGGATTCTTGTGATCTGGATTCTTGTTCCCAGCTTTGCAATTTCAGCATTTTGGAGTTTAAAAGACATTCAGAGTTGATCAGATGCAAGGAGAATAAACAGACACTAAAGCAAGTACCAGAAGACTGGCTTATCCACCAAAGACTGATCTGCAAAACTGAATGGGAGAGACCCTTTCCCACTGCGTGGGATGCGCTGCCTCCTATGAAGAAATTTCATCCATGTTAGCGTGAATGTGGAATCACAATAAAATAATTTCAGATGCTTATCAAGCTGTGACCATGTGCTAGGTCTTTAAGTTTAAATGTTGGATCTTATTTAAAATTCAACAATCTATAATGTAGATATTGTTATTATCACTAATTTCCAAAGGGAAATATGGAGGCTTTTGTCAGCCGTAGCTGACAGAGCTAGTGAGTGGTGGGTTTGGTTGTACCTGCAGCGGTCTGGCTTTAGCTCTCTCTTAATTCTCAGCACACATGCAAATGAACATCCGCATACCATACCTGCCTTAAAACTCTGATCAGTGCAATGCTACCCTTTGGGGTTCATGAGGCCAAGTGAGATGTTTGGTCCTAACTAAGGCTTGCTTTTAAGGTTTTTTAAAGACTGTCTTTGGCACAGTGATTTGGAAATCACACATTCACCAGTAAAGGTAAAAGTTTTTTCATTTTAGTGTTCAGTTCACTTAAATTCAACTCAATTCAGCATTCACTGAGCACGTGCTATATAATTAATACCTACCTGATGCATATTATTTCATCAAATCTTCTCAATAACCTGATAATGCTTTTTTGGTATATGGGGAATTTAGGCTCAAATATCTTAGTTAATTTTCTCTCAAGTCTGACAGATTGCATTATAAAATATTGAAGAGAAATCTTTGAGAAACAAAAGAACCTATTTCTAATCAACCTGCTGCCATTTACTGCCTCATTGACACTGAGCGATTTATAACCTTGGAGGTAATGTTCCAACTACACAGAGGTGCCATCAAGACAGAAGGTGATTATTCATAAGAAAGTACTTTTTAAACACTGTGCAGCTATTCTCAGAAAAATGGCTGAGTTAAAATGATGTGGCCACCTTTGCCTCTAGAACATCATTCAAAAACAAGACAAATGAGAAGGAGGATTTTCAACTCCACTTTCAACAATACTAGGAAAGAGACACAATCCTGAAACACGATATATAAGCAGCACAAAATCCTGAAACAATATATGAGCAGATCAAAAGGCTGTTCAGCAGAGTGAAGTTCAGGTAGGTGTTTGGAAAGGTACTGAAGTAGAGATGTGGATTTCAGACAAGCAGGACTGGAGAGTGCTATTCTCCCTAGAAACAGAGATGCCAGTTGGAGGAAAACAGCTCTGTCCTGTATACTGCGCTTGGTGCTTTGGGCTAGGGGGAGATATAGGCTAAATAACTTGCTCTCTGTGCTGTGAACTAGAGAGAATTGCTGCCAATCTGGAATGTGGCCTTCTCTCTCTTCCTCACAAACTCTGCAAATGGCAGGCCCTGGAAGACCTGATAACACTTCAATGGGAATGTGATCAAAACAAAGAATCTAGAGGTTCATCTATATTGCAGCATGTGCTAGTACTTCATTTTTACAGCTGAATAATATTTCATTCTCTGCATATACTACATTTTGTCTATCCATCCATCTGTTGTTGACATTAGAGTTGTTTCCACCTTTTGGTTATTGCCAATAATATTATTGTGAACACCCATGAATAAGTATTTGAATATGTTTCAGTTCTTCAGAGTATATGCATATGAGTGGAGTTGCTGGGTCATATTGCTTACATACAGAAAGCAGATTGATTGTTGCCAAGGACTAGGGAAGAAGGGCTAATGAAGCGTTACAGGGTATAGGGTCTGCTCTGAGGTTAAGGGAACTATTTTGAAACTTGATAGATAGGTTCAGACCAAATTGTCTTGAAAGATGTAATTGTATCATTCAGGTACTCCGGAACTGGAAACTAACTAGGTTCTCAAAGTGCCAGGAGTGGAATAAAGTCCTTAAGACTGACATTGGAATCTCATACACTTAATTTAGCTATGCCACAAATAAGTCTTACAGATTAGGCAAAAAGAAGTTTTTAGATTTCACTAATCTAGAGAAATAGACGATGTATATACCTGACAAAAATTAGTGCAAGGAATTGAAGCCATTCATTAAAATATGCTAGAATTTAAACCCAAACATACTTCTTAGGATACAAATAGAGCTAAGAAAAAAATTAGTAAGAAACAAACATGAAAAAACAAATGCATCAGAATATAAGGTGCAAAGACAGTTCATTAAAAGTTTTAACTGGAAGGGCAATACCTTTGAGGAGGGAGAGAAACCTCACAAGACTGTAGAATATGACTGAGACCAAAATAGTTATGGCACTCATTATGAAGAATACCCAAAATATGTACCTGTTGCTTGATGAAATGTCATAATATATCAATCGCTTATGGTCAAATACCTGTGGAGATATTAATATGACTTCCTCATTTGAGTTTCTAAAAGAAGAATATTGCCATCAGGAAAGAAATTTAAGAACTCAGTGTTAAGCATTGGCCTCAATGATGTGTAGAATTATATAAAAATGCACATAAATGCTATTTGACCAAAAGATTGGAACCCCATTGACTGTACAGCATCAGGAGAAGACAGAAGATTAAATTATCACTAAAAACAGTAAATAAAGTTTAAGACACAAGATGTTGAAGTTCCTAAAAAGCTGGAATGTAGGAACATAGGACATTGGATAAAGTTAATAGATTGCTCCCAATATAAACTAATGCAAAAAGAGAGAGAGAGGGAGAAAGAGAGAGAGAGAGAGATCTCACTGATTGTGCAGAAACAGAATTAGATCTTGTCTTTCTCAAGAAAGCCAGTTATAAGGACTGGACTGTAAAAAGCTTAAGACAGCCTGTAATCCCAGCACTTTAGGAGGCCGAGGCGGGTGTATCACGAGGTCAAGAGAACGAGACCATCCTGGTCAACACGGTGAAACCCTGTCTCTACTAAAAATACAAAAAATTAGCTGGGAATGGTGGCATGTGCTTGTAATCCTAGCTATTCAGGAGGTTGAGGCAGGAGAATTGCCTGAATCCTGGAGGCGGAGGTTGCAGTGAGCCAAGATCGCGCCATTGCACTCCAGCCTGGGTAACAAGAGTGAAACTCCGTCTCAAAAAAATAAATAAATAAATAAAAAATAAAAGCTGAAGATAACAATATAGCATAGGGCGTGATTAAATGGGTTGGTTACAAATTTAGACCTGAGCTTCAGTAGTTATGCCATGCAAGTGATGATAAAGTTAATTAAAGTGTTAAGCGATGTAGGAGACATGATAAATCATACCACCAGACTGTTAATAAAACCTTAAAGATTTACACAACCAGAGCAATACATCATATAAAGCAATTATATGTAAATGTTAATATAAAAGAAATATTGTATAAAGATACAATGCCAGCTAGCCAGTGGGTTAAAAATAATTGGTATGAAAGGACAAAATGAAACAGAATGAGACACATAACCCAAGCACAGGTGTTGTTAAGCAGACCAGAATTAAAATTAATAATAATGTTTTGATAATATGGGAAATTGTCAAATATATTTAGAGGTAATTTTTGGAGAGAAATAAAAAAGATCACACATGGCATTTCTGTTAGACCCATAACTAAACAATCACTTCTGCCATCTGATCGTTGGATAGTAGAAAACAAACTCTGCTCTAGATGTAACTGGATTAAATATGTGGATAACATTTACGGATATATTTAGTGAGCAATGATTTCTATAATTTGCTTCGAATCCTAAATCTACCACAAAATCGACTTAGAAATTATGAAAGCATTCCCTCTTTAGATGAAAAGCAAAGCCAAAAGAACTTGATGTGGAGGTTTAGAATGTACATCAAATTATGAATATGACTGACAAGGGGCACACATGGTATTGCCCAGACAAACAGAAAACTTGGAATACTAAGAGAAAATCTGGGTCGTCCCCAGGGTGGATCTTCCTACCATGATAACATTAAGAATTCTGGGGAAATGAAGTAATTTTAAGTATAGCCTACTCCTAGCTTAATACCATTTGAAGGTAAACATGTCTATAAAGAGCTCTGGGCACCAAATGGAGATAACCAAGAAAACAGAAATGGATAGTACACATACAATCATAACGATGGAAAGTTCCCTGGCAAAGGTAGACATCGGATCCACTGTGTATAGCTATATCAACTCTTGATTTGGATGAGTGAAAACACTGAACCATTTGGAATCCTTTTGATATTACTGAGTTAATAACACATATTCTTCTTCCTTTTTTTCTTTTGAGATGGAGTCTTCCTCTGACACCCAGGCTGGAGTGCAGTGGCGCAATCTCCACTCACTGCCACCTCCACCTCTCGGGTTCAAGCAATTCTCCTGCCTTAGCTTCCTGAGTAGCTGGGATTATAGGTGCACACCACCACCTGGCTAATTTTTGTACTTTAAGTAGAGACAGTGTTTCACATGTTGGTCAGGCTGATCTCAAATGCCTGACCTCGTGATCCAGCCGCCTCAGCCTCCCAAAGTGCTGGAATTACAGGCGTGAACCACTTTACCCGGCCAATAACATATGTTATTCTAACAGGTACCATGACAATACTATTGATAATAATAAGCAGAGAGAGGACTCTTAAATCCTATAGATTGAAAACATGCACTGTGTTGTGGTCCATTCAATCTGCAATCCAGATTGAAAGGGGAATTGATCTTACAGAAACAATCATGACACCCTTTAATTAAAGGCATATTTTAATAGGTTTATTGAGTTAAAATTTACATATGCAAAGTTTAACCATTTAAAGTGGACAATTCAATACTTTTAAGTATATTTATAGTATGCAACCCTCCTCATAATCTAGACCATTTTTGTCATTTTCAAAACCTTATACTGGTTAGCAGACACCCCTTATTACTCCTTCTATGCCTGGCACCCTACTTTACCTTCCTCAGCTCTGGGCAAACAGAACTCAACTTTCTGTTTTTTTTTTTTTTCTATACATAATTTATTTGCTATATATGACATGACACAGTATGTGATCTTTCATTCCTGATTTTTTTTTTTACTTAACATAATATTTTCAAGTTTCATCCATGATGTGGTAGGCATCAAGTACTTCATTTTTATAAGAAAACATTCAATTTTATGGGTATTTTACAATGATCCATTCATCAGTTTAAATATGTATATTCAAGGCTAGACATCCTTCAGTGCTTTCTCAATAATGCTATACAGCCTAACACTCCATTTCCAAGATTTACCAAAAAGAAAAAAAAAATCTTCATCACATAATGGTATAAGAAGATTTAAAATGAGACATCCTAGGGCATGTTGTGTTATGTGAGAATTGAAGTTTCTACATGCTCTCTCACTCTACATTTTCATGTACATGTACAAATATATTTGTTAAACTTAAAACTAGATTTTCCACTGGAAGTGTAACTTTGCTGATAAACATATTTTTCTGTTGGAGCTGATCACCTCAAAGTTGTAGATGAGTTGTAGTAAATGTGCTTTGTACCAGTGAGTTCTGGAATGTATTGTGAAGGCTATGACACTACTTCAACGAGTCATATACCTAGCTGTGCAATGAGATACACAATTTGGAGTAGAGTTAAGAAGAATGTAGCTGATGCAACTGTGGGCCAATAGAATGTGAGGTGCATTCAGAGAGATCAGGATCCCTTTAGGTGCTACATGACCTCAACCTTCCTAACTGGCCCAGAACTTTGGTTCTCTGCACACGAGAGTGTGCTGGGCTAGAGGCAGAGGGCTACATGCTGACAATAAAGCAGCTCTAATCCCGTGTGATAACATCCATGAGTAGAGGTCTCTACATGATAGACACATGAGCCAGGAAAGACTAGCAGCAGCAGCAGCAGCAGCAGAGAGAGAGAGCAAGAGAGAGAGAGAGAAAAAGGAGAGTGCATAAGCAGTCCATGATTAGTCCATATGCTAGATAGTAGGCATCCTCTACCCACTTTCTCTTGGTGTGCTCACAGTTGCTGCTTACCAGAAATAGATAAGTAAAAGCTGTCCCAACTAAGTATGTGGACAGTTTCTCTTATTGATTATTTGTAGACATCTTGAAGAGAAGGCTTTATGACCTCAGGGTGGGTATTGCTTGGGAAAATACCGGTTGCCTCTCTCAGCAGAAATGGGTGATAGTAATTAGGAGAGGTAGGAGAGGGAAGTAAATTTATTTTTTACTGCATATCATCTTGCATATTAGATACATTTCCTGTAAATGCCTAATCCAAACATCTATTTAATCTGGGTTATAAAAAACAAAATTTTCTAACAGTTAAGTGAAACAAATTTTAAGAAAATTCCCAGTTCTGGTGTTGAGGAATGGATGGGCATAAGCTAGCATAATGTTGTGTTTTGTCTGAGTTTTAGCCTGGGCATAAACAGCTTTGTGTCAATTTGGGCTCTGGAATCAGAAAAACTTGAATTTATATCCCAACTGTGTTGAGTAGCCTTAGACAAGTTTTTAATCTCTCTGAACCTCTCTTTTTTCACCTGTAAAATATGGATGAGTATTCCTTCTATAGATAATTGTTGTAAAGCCTAAGTATATGAATAATCATAGCATAATGTCTGACACATGATTGATGATCACTAAAATATAATTTTCATCTTCACTTTCGAAATGAAATGTTTAAGTTCCACTGATCAGGAGAAAGACTTGTTACAGATAACTAGAAGAAGAGGCATATGAACATAGGAATGCCAAGTGAGCTTTTACGGTCACAGGTAGAAAAACTGTTTAGATGTCAGTGTGAATGAAGAAGAGACTAAAAGTGATGGCCAGAAAAGCTACCCAACGATTTTTTTCTCCTAGGACTTTTGGGTTGTTTTGTTTGTTGCCTTGGTAACTTCCTGGTTCTCTGGTATTAAGTAATGCTGACAATTACACACTAAGGCTATTATGTGAAAAAGGAGTAGCGCAGTTCTCAGGGAGACAAGAAGACATATTTTGGATTAATGTTTAGTCTTATCCTGGCTGAAAATTGCTACTAATGGATGCTCTTAGATGACCTGAACAATAGAACATTCTCCAGAGTGACATTATGAACCTGCTCCTGAGATGATGGATCCCTGCTGCCACTGGTTGAACAGTACTACCTTTTTATGAGAGCGAGTAATTAATATAAAGGAAAACCACATGGGATTGTTGAGAAGGTTCTGTCCAGAGGAAGGGTTGAGACATATATACAAGTGAATTAAATAGCTTGTGATTTAAAAGCCTCTGAACTCCATCAATGGACCAATCATGTTCAGAGTCACTGTGATGTATTCTATTCTCAAATGGCATTTAGCAACAGCCCATAATTTTCCTCTTCTGATTTTTCACCAAAACCTAGGAAAACACACAAGATTTTAAGCACTTAAAACTGAAATAACATGTACGTTTACAAACAATTTCACAGCAGAGAAGCCAAGGGGTAGAGATTTAAGTGACTTGTTTGATGCCGTACAGCTTCTAAATGATGAAGGGGTAGCCTTTGAAATCTTATTTGTGAGACAACACAGCCCATATTCTTTCCTGGTACAATATCAAGGAAAATCATAGTCATGTCTGTATATAGCAATTCAGAAAAGCCAGAAGGCAAGTTTAGAAAGATCAATTCATGCTGGAAAGCACAACTAAACTACTAGGACTTTGTAAGATAAAGAAGTTACCATCAAGAACCCAAATGTAGGAGACAATGAAGCAGAAATGAAGAATGAAGGGCAGATGATAGCATTTATAAATTTTCTCTTATTGGTAAGCTGTTTCTTTCTTGCTCTCTATTTAATAATAAGCTTCAGAGAATAAAGAAGGGAAGAACTATTGAAGGAAGTTGTGAGATATGACTTAGTAAAATATTCCTCTCAAATAAGAAAAGCAAGTTGTAAAAATCTTCCATTTTTATCTTAGGAGGTGTAGGGAAGAAAATGCAAAATTCTGAGGAAGGAATTGATGAAATATGTGTCCTGATCATTTCTTCCTTCACTAAAATCTGCTTGGGTGTTAGAGACCACTGCATAATTTACCTCTGAACCAAATCAAGGAGGGCAGATTTTACAGCAAGAGCAGAGGAATGGGCTTTGATGGAAGAGCCTAAGATTCATCATGAAGGATATTTAAAATTCCTACATCCATATGCTCCAAGCCAGCATATGGATGGCAGTTGATCATCTGCCAAAAGAGCCCTATATCCAAGAGCCCTATGTCCATGTACCCATGTTAGACAGGATTCTTTGATGAACCCTAGCCAGTCATGCCCTTGCATAGTACCCTTCCCATGAGTATAGGTGAAGCCTGAAATTTGCCTTTAGACAGTAGAAGCGGGTAAAGGTGATGAGATCATTACTCTCAGGATTATGTTACATACTAAAACTCCATCTAAGCAGATTATAGTAGGGGGTTCTCCTGTTGGCCTTGAAGAAATAAGGTTCCATGTTTTCAGAGGGCCTATAAGAACTAATGTTGAATTGGAAGTTCTAGCCAGAGCAATCAGGCAAGAAAAAGAAATAAAGGGTATTCAATTAGGAAAGGAGGAGACTATTTAGAAGACTCCATTGTCTCAGCCCAAAATCTCCTTAAATTGATAAGCAACTTCAGCAAAGTCTCAGGATATAAGATCAATGTGCAGAAATCACAAGCATTCCTATACACCAATAACAGACTAACAAAGCACCAAATCAGGAGCAAACTCCCATTCACAATTGCTACAAAGAGAATAAAAGACCTAGGAATACAACTAACAGCAGATGTAAAGGACCTCTTCAAGAAGAACTGTGAATCACTGCTCAAGGAAATAAGAGAGGACACAAACAGATGGAGAAACATTCCATGCTCATTGGTTAGAAAGAACCAATATCGTGAAAATGGCCATACTGCCCAAAGTAATTTGTAGATTCAATACTATCCCCATCAAGCTACCACTGACCTTCTTCACAGAACTGGAAAAAAACACCTTAAACTTCATATGGAACCAAAGGAGAGCCCACATAGCCAAGACAATCCTAAGTGAAAAGAACAAAGCTGGAGGCATCATGCTACCTGACTTCAAACTATACTATAAGCCACAGTAATCAAAACAGCGTGGTACTGGTACCGAAACAGAGATATAGACCAATGGAACAAAATAAAAGACCTCTGAGGCAAAACCACACATCTACAACCATCTAATCTTTGAAAAACCTGACAAAAACAAGCAATGGGGAAAGGATTCCCTGTTTAATAAATGGTTTTGGGAAAACTGGCTAGCTGTGTGCAGAAAGCAGAAACTGGACCCCTTCCTGATGCCTTACACTAAAATTAACTCCAGATGGATTAAAGACTTAAACATAAGACCTAATACCATAAAAACCTTAGAAGAAAGTCTAGGCAAAACCATTTAGGACATAGGCATAGGCAAGGACTTCATGGCTAAAACACCAAAAGCATTGGCAACAAAAGCCAAAATGGACAAATGGGATCTAATTAAACTCCAGAGCTTCTGTACAGCAAAAGAAACAATCATTAGAGTGAACCACTAACCAAAAGAATAGGAAAAAATTGTTGCAATCTACTCATCTGACAAACGACTAATATGCAGAATTGACAAAGTACTAAAACAGATTTACAAGAAAAAAACAAACACATTCAAAAGTGTGCAAAGGACATGAACAGACACTTTTCAAAAGAAGACATATATGAGGACAACAAATATATGAAAAAAATGCTCATCATCACTGGTTATTAGAAAAATGCAAATCAAAACCACATTGAGATACCATCTCACACCCGTTAGAATGGCGATCATTAAAAAATCTGGAGACAACAGATGCTGGAAAGGATGTGGAGAAACAGGAACACTTTTACACTATTGGCAGGAGGGTAAATTAGTTCAGCCATTGTGGAAGACAGTGTGGTGATTCCTCAAGGACCTAGAAATAGAAATTACAATTAACCCAGCAATCCCACTACTGGGTATATATCCAAAGGATTATAAATCATTCTATTGTAAAGACACATGCATACATATGTTTATTGTGACACTATTTACAATAGCAAAGACCTGGAACCAACCCAAGTGCCCATCGATGTTAGACTGAACGAGGAAAATGTGGCACATATTCACCATGGAATACTATGCAGTCACAAAAAAAATGATGAGTTTGTGTCCTTTGTAGGGATGTGGATGAATCTGGAAACCATCATTCTCAGCAAACTGACACAAGAACAGAAAATCAAACACTGCATGTTCTCACTCATAGGCGGGTGTTGAACAATGAGAACACATGGACACAGGGAGGGGAGCATCACACACTGGGGTCCCTTGGGAGGGACTAGGGGAGGGACAGCTGGGGGTAGGGACATTGGAGAGGTATAACATGGGGAGAAATGCCAGATATAGGTGACAGGGTTGGAGGCAGCAAACCACATTGCCATGTATGTACCTATGCAACAATTCTGCATGATCTGCACATGTACCCCAGAATCTAAAGTACAATAAAAATATATATTAAAAAAAAATAAAAAGTTAAAAAAAAAAGAACTAATGTTGCAAGGACCTGAGGGCATGATATGAAAGCTGAAAGTAGTCCTTAGACAACAGCAAGAAACGGAGGTTTCAGTCCTATGATCACGGAGAACTGAATTCTTTGAACAATGATGTAAGCTTGGAAGGGAATGCTGAGCTCCAGAAGGAGCACAAGCCGAACCACCCTTTGACTGAATTCTTGTGAGACCCTGAGCTAAGAACTTAGTTAAGCTGTGCTCCTCATGACTCACAGAAACTACAGATGTTGTTTTCAGCTGCTAAATTTTTGATAATGTATTATACAACAATAGGAAATGAAAGAACTGTCCAAGTATATACTGAATGGATTTTATGTATTATATAGTCATCTCCTAGGAGATTAGAATATAAGTTACAAGGCAGATATTGAGTCAACAACAAAAGAAATGATCTATGGTCCCAGGAAATTTGGTCATACCACTTAACATAATTGTAGTCTTCAGCAGCCCATAAATGATATGACCCGGAATTAGCACAAAACATTTATTCCATTTGCAGACATTAGCCAGCACATAACCAAGGATCAGGCCAGCTGTCTCATAATGGAATTTAGCCAAAATCCCAGTATAAAAAGTGACATTCACCCCAAATGACTTCCGTAATTCTCTGAGTACTGAAGGTTGTTCAATATTTCCAGTTCCCATAGTCAGTAGGAGATGGCATGGCAGAAGAAGAAACAGCACTAAGAGTGGCTTAGTTTCCTTTTTCTTTCATTAAATGGTGTAATATTCACCTCAAAGAGGATCTTTTAGATAAAAAGATCAAGCTTGAAAAGTCTGAGGTACACACTTAAGAAAATGTGTACTCTACTATTGTTAGCCCCTGTGTGTTAGGGCTTATTGGTCTATAGTATTGTTCAAGTTCTCTGTTACTTTATAGATTTCATTTCTAGATGTTTTGTCCATTATCAAAAGTGGGATATTAAAATGTACAGCTATTATTGTAGGATTGTCTATTCTAGCTTTCAAATCTGTTGATTTTTGCTTCATATATTTTGGAGTCTGCTGTTAGACTCATTGGTGTTTAAAGTTATCATCTTTTCTTGATGAATTGGCCATTTTTATTAAATTTAATATCTTTATTTCACAATGTTTTTGACATAAAGTGTGTATTTTTCTGATGTTAATCATTCCAGATATCTTTTGATTATTATTTACATAGAATATACTTTGCCATCTGCTATGGTTTTCGAATGTATCTCCCCAAAATTTGTGTGTTGGAAACTTAATCAGTGTAAAAGTGTTGAGAGGTGAGCCCTTTATGAGGTGATTAGGTAATGAGGACACCAGACTCAGGAATGAATTAAGGTTGTTATTGCAGGTGTGCATTTGTTATCATGGAAGTGGGTTTCTACTGAAAAAAGATGAGTTTGGCCCAATTTTCTTTCTGTCTCATGTGATCACTTCCTCACCATATGATTCCCATCCCCCATGTTATGATGCAGCAAGATGGCCCTCACCAGATGCAACCCCTTTGTCATGGACTTCCCAGGCTCCAGAACCATGAGCCACATAAATCTCTTTTTTTCATAAATCATCCAGTCTGTGGCATTCTGTTATAGCAGCAGAAAGTGGTCTAAGATAGTATCCCATCACTTTCAATCTACTTGTATCTGTAGAACTTGCAGACAGTACGAAGTTGGATACTATTTTTCCATCCATTCTACCCATCTTTGCCTTTTACTTTGGGACTTAAAATTACATTTAATCTAATAATTGGTAGGGGGACGTTCTTCTGCCATTTTGCTATTTGTATTTTATCATATATATATATATATATATATATATATATATATATTTCTTAGTTATTTCATTACTGCCTTATTTTATGTTCAACAATTTTTTCAAGAGTACCATTTTGATTCCCTTCTTACTACCTTGCTGTATTTTAAAAAACTTATTTTCTTGGTGTTTATTTTGGGATTGTAATTAACATCTAAAATTTATAACAATCCAGTTTCTATTAATATTAATTAAGTTTTAATAGTATAAAAATTGTTTCTAAACATTTCCACCCTTCTTTATGCTGTTACTGCCTCATAGGTGATAACCAGAGTAATGGTGACAGAGAAATAGAATTCTGTACCCAATATTATCAATAGGCTTTTGCTTTTTGCTAAAAATAAGGAGATTTTTAGGTTTGTCTAAAATAGTAGCATTTTTTTTCAGAATACATAAAAAAATAGAGAACAACAGCTTGAGAAATTTCAAGTTTGAGGAAAATGAATTTTGTTGGTATAGCTTTACAATATGTGAGTCCGAAAATACGCTATCTAATGTCTTAAAAACAGTTGCAAAGTTTGTTTAGTTACTTTACTGTTTAAAAAATTGTTAAGTAACAACTTTTCAGAATACTTTGTTATTACAGCACAAACATTAATCAAACCCTTGTGAAATAGTTCAATGTTGTATGTTACTGTATGTACTATACTTCATACATATTTTTACTCTCTTCTGTTACATTATTGATTAATGTGATAAATTGACAAGAGTTTTTTAGTCTTACTAAACAGCTTCCCTCTTAGGTTTGCCCCAAAACTCTACTATGTGCTACTAGCTGGAATTTGTGATTTAAACAAAAGCCAGCTTAGTACCCTATGTAAACAGCTGTTCTAGGGACTTAAACTATTGATACTTCAAAGAACAGACCAGAGGGAAAGAATTCTACACTTAATTTGCCTAGAAATTTTTTAGAATGTTCTAGTTTAGATTTCACTTAGTGGCAGAGGTACTTCATGAAAGCAGACTGCTGACCCCCAGTTCACCAAAACAATTAATTGCAAAGAACTGAGTGAACTGTGGAAATAAATTTAATTGTGGTTATCTGCATAGAGTATTGATGATGCATTTTTATTAGAGGTTTATTGAGATATCACATACATAGCATTAAGATTCAACCACTGTAAGTGGACATGTTGATGACTTGTAGTAAATTCCTATAATAGTTGTGCAACCATTTTCACAAGTAAGTTTTAGAAAAGTTCTATTTTTCCCCACAGGTCCCTTTTCCCTTTCATTTTCAGTTTATATCTACACCCACACCTTAACTCAGGCCACCATTACCCAACTTTTTATCTTGTAGATTTGTCTTTTCCTGGACATTTTTCTGTAAGTGGAATTACACAATATGTGGCCTTTTGTGTTTGGCTTCTCTCACTCGGCACACTGCTTGTGGGGTTCATCCATGTTGCGTTAGGGATCACTAACAACAACCCTTCCATTGTTGAACAGCAATACGTTGTGTGTATATGCCACATTTGTTTATCTCCTCACTAGGTGATAGATATTTGGATTGTTTCTACATGTCGAGTGCCATGAACATTCACCAAAAAAGAATTCTGCAGATTCAATTTTTCATGGATAAATACCTAGAAGGGGAATTACTGGGTAGTATCTTATGTTTAACTTAGAAAAAAATCTGCCAAATAGTTAGCTCAAGTGGAAATTACGTTTACATTCTCGCCAGCAATGTAGGAGAGTTCAAGTTTCTCCACATAATTATCAATTCTTAGTATTGCTGATATGATTGTAGCCATTCTAGTATGTGTGTACTGGTGTCTCATTTGGTTTTAATTCACATTTTCCTAATGACTAATGGTACTGAATATGAAAAGGCAAAATATCTAGATTAGTGCTACAGTTCAAATTTGTTTCCCAAAAAACACATGTTGGAAACTTAATCTCCAGTGCAACAGTGTTCGGGGTAAGACCTAATGGGAGTTGTTTAGGTCACGAGCATTCTGCCATGGATTAATATATTAATGTCAATTACAGAGGGGCTTGAGGCTGTGAGTTCAATCTCTTGCCTTCTCTCATCCTTTCTTGCCTTCTGCCATGCAATGATGCAGCAAGAAGATCCTCACCAGATAGCAGCCTCTCAACCTTGAGCTTCCCAGACTCCAGAATTCTGAGAAAATACATTTCTGTTTACTATAAATTACCATTTATGGTATTTTGTTATAGCAGCATAAAGCAAACTAAGACAACTAGCAAACACAATTTGTTAAAAAAGAAAAAAAAAATCACATTACCCAACTTCAAAACTTTCTCTCTAGCTACAGTAATTAAGTCAGTGTGATACTGACAGAGGGCTGGACATGTAGATGAATGGAACAGAATAGAAAGTTTTGAAATAGATCCAAAGAAATATGGCCAAGCAATTTAGAGAAAGTTTCAATAGCAATTCAGTGGTGCTGGTGCAATCGTACATCAAGTAGGAAAAGTAAATACATAAATAAATAAACCAGTTGATATAATTTTTAAAGTTAATCATTGGGTACTGAGTTAATTGAGTGATGTAATACGATGTATAACAAATCTCTGTGATACCTGTTTATCTATGTAACAAACCTTCACATGTACCCCCAAACCTGAAATTAAAATTAAAAAATATATGAAATCAAAATAAAAAATAAAAATCACCTGTGAAGAGAAACATAAAAGTAAATATAAATGGATGATAGAAATATATTTAAAATGAAAATCTGTAAAACCTTTACAACTGAGCATATAAAAAAAATCTGTGGCCTAAATGTAAATGAAGAGTTTCTAGACATAACCCAAAAATCATAACCCCTCAAAGGAAAATAATAAACTGGACTGCATTAAAATGTAAAACTTTTGCTCTCTGAGACATACTATTATGAAATGAAAAGGCAAGTCACAAACTAGGAGGGATTATTTGAATATCACATATAAGACAAGA
This sequence comes from Saimiri boliviensis, assembly GCF_048565385.1. Lineage (NCBI taxonomy): Eukaryota > Metazoa > Chordata > Mammalia > Primates > Cebidae > Saimiri > Saimiri boliviensis. The sequence continues at coordinate 108,338,316 of NC_133458.1, forward strand.
TACTCTTGTAATATGAAGGTTACTCTAAACTCAAAAGTAAAAACAAATAGTCCAATGAAAAAGTTGCCAAAAAACCCACAAAGTGACAATACAGCAAGGAAGACACATAGATAGCAAATGAACACATAAAACAAGGTTTAACATGTTTAGTCATTAGGGAAATGCAGCCTAGAATCGTGACCAGGTAGCACTGCACACTTAATAGAATGACAAAACCAAAGAAAACAAAAACAAGTAAGGGTACCAAATCCTAAGGAGAATGCAGAGAAATCAGACCTCATATGCATTGTTGATGAGAATGTAAAATGCTATAGACACATTAGAAAACAATTTGATGGTTTCTGATAAAACAAAATTAAGCTAAACTTACCAATGACATTGAAATCCTTGTGTCATTGGTAAATTTAGCTTAATTTTGTTGTATTAGAAACCATCTCTGGGTATTTATCTTAGAGTTATAAAATATTTTATTAGAAACCACCCCTGGCTATTTATCTTAGAGGTATAAAAACTTTTATTTACTTTAAATCCTGTATACAAAGGTTTATAGCATATTTACTTAGAATAGTCAAAAATTGAAAATAATCTGAATGATCTTTTAACAGCTAAATGGATAAACGAATTGTGGCACCTTCATCCAACAAAATGCCACTCAATAGCAAGAAAATAAACTGTTGATACACTCAACAACTTTTATGGATCTCCAGGCTTTATTTAGGGTGAAAAAAGCCAACATCAAAAGATTACCTCCTCTGTAATTCAACATATATAATATTCTTAAAAGGACAATCATAAAGAGATAGAGTACAGATCAGTGATTTAAGGGATTAGGAAAGGGAGCAGAAGAAAATGCAATATAAATATTACTTCAATATTTATATCATATTTCACTTATTTTTTTGTGAAAAAAATAAAAGAATCATTTCTATTTTAAACAAATAAATGGTAATTCTGGTCCAGGAGGCAACATCTTCTGAGATTAATTTCTAGGATTTTATTTTCTGAATTCAAACTCTTTATAACCGTCCCTATTCCTTTCTGCTATTTCCTAAGCTCATTTTAGAGTTTACATTAAATTTTTTTTGAAATCTCTCCTTGCGTTAGAAGATCTCCTAGCAAGGGCCAAAATTCAACAGGAAAAACCATCTCAGTCGAGAAGAGGTGCAAAAAGAGGCACTCTCCCTGCAGCCTTGAGACTTGAGCCCGTCAATCATATACCTGCTTTTTATTCTTCATTTTCATGGACAAACAGTTCTTCCTTTTCCCCAGAGAGAATTCTTCTCCAAGGTGTTGCTTTCAGGCTTTTTCTGAATAACTAATTGGTAAAGAAAGTGGAGAGAAGTGAATCCCCTGAGACCGCTATTTTTTCATGATTACTCAAGTTTATAGTCAGGGATTTTTAGACTTTCTCATGCCAACTTTATACAAAGCTCACTTTGATAATAATGGTAACATATTTCTATATGTCTAGATTCACATGCAAAATAGTTTTGAACCAATTGCAAATAAAACTTACTTCATGTCACTTTTTCCTTAGGTCCCCAGCAGCTCCGTGGTATAGAGGTGTGAGTGTGTATGTGTGACACATTTGGATTGGGAGGAAGTATTAGATCACTACTGCCAGAGCCCAGGACTGGACTGCTCACAGAGAGGAAGGAAGGATGGTCCTCTCCAGACTGAAAGACTGTCAGACTGCCTCAGTGGGACTCCTCCCCACCAGAACCCCAGCCTGTTTGCTTTAGCCAGCTGTCTTGGTTGCTCTAGCCCTTAAATGGGAAGCTAAATCGTGCTATGTGAAGTTCTAAAAGCAGCATCTCAAAGAGATATCAGGAGGACATCCCAAATAGAATCCTCCAACCAACTGGTTGTTTCACTGCAAAACACTGTTCTCTGTAGCAGATGTTGCCAGCAAGAAGTGTAATTACATCTGGAGTGTGAGTTTCTGAATTGCTTGCTCAGCACTGAAAAGCTCTTATCTACCCATCAAAGATTATTATATCCACTAGAATTGATCCAGTTGGACAGCTTTGTTCTTCACTAAGGATTACTTATCAGAATAGTTCACTATTCCTACAGCTTGAGGTTCTCCAGGAACTGACTCCCAAACCCAGATTCCATATGTGTATCTTATGCAGCTGCTGAAATCTGCCAACCATTAGTCTAATCTGTGATAGAGAGTATGAAGATGGCTAAGATCCTGAAGCTGCAGGTTCTCAAACAGATGCCTACTCCTATCATGAGCTCAGAAGAGATCATTAAACATTTATCAGGCAAAATAAGTATTTCTACAAGGTTTGCCTGAAAGAATCTGACCACTATAAAGCAAAGGGAGTTCTTTTGTTTAGCTGAGGCCAACCTCAGCCACTTAGCTCAAAATAGATGCAATTTTCTTTCTGAATTCTTTTTCATCTAGCCATGCCTAAATATCAGCTGGAAGACTGAGCTTGAGGAAAAACTCCCAAACCAACAAAAGTAATGTTTGTGTTAAAATTTAGAAAAGAATTGACTTATTTTTTTTTTTGCATTATAAACTGACAGTAATAAAAAATACATAAAAGCATAAAATTAGGGGAAAAACATATATCTGAGCCAAAGATGACATGAGGCTGTCAAAGGCTGTGACGGTTGGATCCGGTTTTGGGAGTGAGAAAAATGAATGAGTCCTCTGCACATGGCCTGTAAAAGTGAACTGCAAAACCTCCATATATCAACAGGCCATATCTTGTTGGACAAGCAAGCTGGACTGAGTTTGGGCATTGCTGAGGATGATTCAGCCTTCTTTGATGTGGTCTCAGGAAAGTAAGATCCAAATGAAGAATTTCATAGTCATACATCTGTGAGAAAAGCGAGCTGTCGGCCTGTCAGGATGGAAAAGTAGGGAGAAAAATGTGGGTGGCAATCTGCTCCATAGCTAATGAGACTGATCAGCTGGGCAGAGAGAAACGTTCAATCACTGCATGAAACGCAATTAACCTGGAACAGATACTTAACTGTTATCAGAGAGAAACTGCTTAGAGGAAGTGGAAAATGTATAGAAGAAACAGCAAAGAAATAAAATGAATAAACTCACTTTCCTCTATCTGCTCTAGCACATTTTTGAAAAAACTATTCCAAAAAAAAAAAGTCTTCATCTAACAATGAGGAATCAGCATAGGACCAACATAAAGATAATGTAAGAAGGACCTATTCAAACAAACAGAGCAGTGGCTAACAATACTTAGGTTTCCTGTAACAAGTAGGACTAGGTAAACTGGATCTATTTCTGCTTCAGCACCTAGCAATTCATGATATTATAATATCAGCACTATTCAAATAAATGAATATTCATTCCATTCTAAGGAAGGATTGAATGCCTGTGAGCCAGAAAATCCCTGTCATCCCTTAAAGGTAATCAGCTTACAGGATAGCACATGTGTTTTAACACCACAATGGGTCAGAAGATGAGATATTAGCTATACGTATACATGTGACCTAACAAGATTGTTAAATATACATAAAATGAGAGTTCTAGAGAAAAAGAAAACGCAGAGGAGAGCTAATGTTCAAAGAGGAAGTGGCTTGTTTTACATGACTGAAAAACTATGAATCTTAAGTTTGAAGTAACACAGTAAATGCTAAACAGAATTAGTAAAAATGAAGAAACATGATAGAGAGTCAGTGATCACTATGACAATACAAATCTTAACAATATCCACTGTCTTAAAGAACCAGTGGATGCTACACGACAGCCAACAAAACCAGATGGACTCTTTCCAAAGGAAAATGATTCCTGAGAATACTATAATGATATTTTTTCAGTGCTGAGGAGAAATAATGGTCATTCCGGCTTCTATACTCACCTAAAAGGTGAATAAAAAGTGAAAGTAGGGCCAGGCCTGGTGGTTCACACCAGTAATGGTAGCACTTTGGGAGGCTGGGGTGGGAGGATCACCAGAGGTCAAAAGTTTGAGACCAGTGTGCCAACATGGTGAAACCCCAACTCTACTAAAAATCCAAAAATTAGCCAGGCGTGGTGACAATGCCTGTAATCCCAGCTACTTGAGAGGTTGAAGCAGGAGAATCGTTTGAATCCAGGAGGCAGAGGTTACAGTGAGCCGAGATTGCGTCAGTGCACTCCAGCCTTGGTGACAAAGCAAGACTCCGTCTCAAAAAAAAAAAAAAAAAAGTAATAATAATAATAATAATTGAAAGTGGAAAAAATTCAAAATCTTGAAGGTGTTTACAATTTCATTTACAGACTGTGCCAGATAATGGTTACCGCAATTAGCATCCAGCCCAATTTTTTCTTTGTGCATAAAAGTGTTTAGAAAGGCAAAAACTTATTTCCCCAAATCCCTTGCAGGTAGAATTCTGCATGTAATACAGATTGTGCCAATGAGATATACTCACCAGAAGTTTACAAGGGAATAGAGAGGTGGCAGCCACTGCCTGTCTTGAGTATCAGACCTACAAGGCATGCATGTGCAAAGGGGCTGGAATCCACATTCCACCACCAGTCACAAGGTTCATATTGCTGGAAGTGCTTTTATGGCGAACAATGGCAGTGCCCATATCCTGACATCAAGTTTGTAGTTGCAGTGGTGCTCTGTTACAGAAAAGAAAAGAAAAAAAAAAAAGGCAGCTTATATCCTCTTCACAACTTTTAAAAATTCTGTTGGCCAATGAAATGCATATCCTAAACTATGTTACCATAGGATATTAGAGTTCTATTACACACGAAAAGAGGATCTGACAGTCACAACAAATAATTATGGGATTAGAAGAGAAGGAAGAAGGAAAGTCAGTCAATTAAGTTAACACAAACTTGGAGAGCTCATTTTGACTCTCTGGGCCACATTTTACTTAACTTTTCAATAAACCAGCAATGAAAATATCTACTAATTAGGATGTAATTAATCTGGAATCCACACCAGGGTTGTATCCAAAACTTGTGCCACGTAATAGGTTGGTCTACATGAACTCAAGGTATCTTACGGAATGAAATTCTATTATTTCAGGGGTTATAATACATCATTTTATAAAGCCACCTTGACAATTTTCTGATTTTATATTCTACTGTCAAAGTAATTTGTGTTATTTCTATCCGCTGAAACTGAAAATTAGAAGTGTGCTCTCTTTTGAACTTCTGAGACATACCTATCATTCTTAAGTTGCCAGAGGATGCTTGCGAAAGGTAATATATTGGCAAATTGTACGCTGAGAAGGAGTATCATAAAAATGGAAACAGCACTGCTGTTTCTCTTTTAGCCTGTATCTCCTTTTAGCTACTTCACTCAAAAGAGAAGTAAAATCCTTTAGAATGAAAAGGCAAATCGTACCTCTCTTTACTGCAAATTTTTTACTACAAAATTCTCTGCTATCAGTCTTTCTCATGATTATTGTCATTTATTTTTACTGGAATGGGTTTCACAGACCCTCAGCTGTAATCAGTATTTATAATCTCCAGTGGAGGAAAGATTCACTTCTGAAAAATCACTGTCATTATTCTGACATCGAATCATGTTTGGCACAGAAATCCCAAAAGGCAGTTTCATCCAGACTCATGCTTTGCCCTCTTCCTTCTTCGCTTCCTCCAAACCACCTCTAGCCTAAGACATGGTGGAGACACCTGCGAACAACTTTCCACCACTTCCTTCTTAACGTCAAGGAGGCTGAACTGATTTTGGGAGACTGGAGACATCCTAAAAGTTAGAATGTTTTGTCGTGTGGGTATGTGTGTCCTCCTAGTTTCAGTTTGGTGCAGACTAGAATCTGAGAACAGTTATCTGACTCCTGTGTGAGGGACAGTGTCAGCTCTGGAAAGCTGACAGCTGAGGACAAACGGATCAAGGAGGAAGAGGGGACCGAAGGTCGCTGGACTCTTTGTGAATAACTCACTGCAACAGTCATTATTATGGGGTGTTGTAAATAGCATTTGATTGGACCTCACCAGGGTTGTTTAAAGTGACTATTATTCTCAATTTTACATTTTAAAACGTCCAGAAGTTTATCAACTTGCCTAGGTAACTGTGCAAGCCTGGGACTTTAACTGTCTTGGTTCACAGTAGAGAGAAATAATACCTGTGTATATGCAGATGAGTTATTTGCTTGATTCTACAATGAGTGGGCCTTACATATTATCTCTAGAATTACCCCTATTAACAAAACAAAAAATGAAAATTTAAGGGACTTAAATAACTTGTCAAACAAACAAACAAACAAACAAACAAACAAACAAAAAAACAACCACCACCACCACCAACAAAAAATTCATAAATAGGATATAATTAAGCTGGAATGTTTGGCTGGGCTGTGTACCAAAGATTGTGCTACTAATTTTACTGAGTTGCTGAGGCTAGCCCTGGCCTTTATGTGAGCTTGTGTCTAGAAATATTACCCTGATATTTCTAAGGCTAAAGGCCACCTCTTAAACTATGGTACCAGCCTCTGCCTTGTCTTTTTATTGCTCTTTATTCTCAAATCCACAGAAGAAATACGAAAAAACAAATGAAAGTATACAAAGATAAAATATTCTTGACCAATTAACACCTGAAAATAAATTTAGGCACTCTAATCATAAAAAACAAATGAATATCAATTACCTGATATTTATTTACTTGGTCTCATAGCTTGGCAGGTGACTAAGTGGAAAATTATAATAATGTAAATACACATTCATTTATATTGTTTTTGCATCTGAGCTAGAATTTAGTAAAAGCTTTAATAGAAATTTTGCAGTGTATTTCAATAAAGGTTTTAAAATTATTTAACTCTATTCCCTAATTTCCTTAGCAGAGATTCTCTCCTAAAGAAATAGTGAAAATGTGAGCTGTTCAGGAGGCTGAGGCAGGAGAATTGGTTGAGATCAGGAGTTCAAGGCTGCAGTGAGCGCTGATTGCTCCATTGTACTCCAGTGTGAGTGACAGAGAAAGACATTATCTCTAAAATTATTTTTAAAAAAACAATAACATAACAATATTACTTAGAATGTGTACTAAATAAATCCCCCTTTGCATAATTAACTTAAAATTCTTACTAAGTTGACTAATTTAAATGGACTATTACAATCCAATTAAAATAATGTTTAAAAAGAGGGGTAAATGACCTGGAAAAATGAAAGCTATAATGTCAGTTGGAAAGATATACAAATTGTATGTACACTATTTTCTAACTTGCAAGAATAAATTAATACATAATTAAAATATTGAACCTGGGCAATATAAGGAGACCCAATCTCTAAAAAATATAAAAAAAATTAGCGGCTGGACGCGGTGGCTCACGCCTGTAATTCCAGCACTTTGGGAGGCTTAGGTGGGCGGATCACGAGGTCAAGAGATCGAGACCATCCTGGCCAACATGGTGAAACCCCATCTCTACTAAAAATACAAAAACAATTAGCTGGGTGTGGTGATGCGCGCCTGTAGTTCCAGCTACTTGGGAGGCTGAGGCAGGAGAATTGCTTGAACCCGGCAGGCGGAGGTTGCAGTGCGCCGAGGTCGCGCTACTGCACTCCAGCCTGGTGCCTGGTGACAGAGTGAGACTGTCTCAAAAAAAAAAAAAAAAAATTCCCTGGGTATGGTGCTGCATTTGTAGTCCCAACTATTTGGGAGGCTGAGGTGGGAGGATTGATTGAGCCTAGGATGTCAAGGCTGCAGTGAATTGTGATCATGCCACTGCCACTCCAGCCTGGGTGACAGAGTGAGACCTCATCTCAAAAAAAAAAAAAAAATGCTGGAGAGAAAGCATCAAATCTCATCTGTTTTGGCCTTTGAGTGGGGAATTATGGATGTGTTTTGTTATGGTTGTCTTTTTTCCTACAGTAAGCATGCATGTACTTTATAAAATAAATGTATTTCATGGTTTAAGATAGTACTAAAATCTCTTATCCATCCAGCTGAAAAGACTTTGTAACTGATTATACACAAATATCAAACATGTTATGACAATGTCAACCCCAATAGATCCAGAAATGCAGGTCCTGAGAGGGACCAATGTTTTAATGTTTTCTAAGTCCTTGTTTCATAGTATGTGTCTGCTTGTCTAGTGTGTTCAATGTTTGTCTGCTAGAGAAACTCTACAAGAAAAAGTGGGCACAGGTCTGCTAAGTTTGTCTTTAAACAGGTCTCCGGGTCTAGGAGTTCAGCAGGTGTCCTTGACTGGTGTCGCTTAAAAACCTGCCTCAAGTCACCACTCATACAAGCATGCCTTCCTCAGCCTTTCTCTCTGAAAGCTGCATTGCGTAGCTTCATCCCTCTGGAATCACTGGCTTACTCCTGCCCTTTGTCTTTGAGCTGCCTTTGGCCAAGTTGTGAGGATATAAAATGACACAAGATCTATCCTTATGGACTGCTCAATTCTTTTCAGTCTGCTCCATTCTTTTCAGTCTGCTCCATCTAAAACTGAGTCTCTCCCAAGCGAACACCTGTCTCCTTCACATTTTCTTAATATCATGCTCACTTGTGTGGTTCTCTGTCACTGGTCCAGTTTCACCAGAGACCATTTCAAATTGCAGGGGGTGTTTTGGGACGTGTTCAGCTTGAACAACTTTGCTAATTTGAAAGGTGCTTTAGGAAAAAAGAAAAAAAGAATCTCATGAGATTGAGAGATGGTTTGTTTAAAAGAGACATCATTTTGTTTAATATAGGCACCTTTCCCTCCTGCATTTGTGTACTTTGAGGATCAACAGTGGCAATTTTTAAATTGTATGGTTTGGTAAAATTGTCAAAGCCCCAATTAGGTGAAAACCAGCCACATGTCTGTCACTTGTGTGTTGCTTACATTAAAAAATTGTGTTTTTTTCTGTATTTAAACATTCTTCCCAGGGATGTAATTAGGCTTCTACAATGGCAATTTCATATTGCCACCTCTTTTATTTTATTTTCTAGTATGTTTCCTTTCTCCTTACTCCTTTTGCGAAATTTTAAAAGGTGACTGATGAAAAAGCATCAGTATATATGTATACTCTATGAATATCTTAGCCAGACAATAATAAAAGTTATCTAAAAGAAGGAAAAAAAGCTATTCAACTTTATTTCTTTGTTTTGGATCCTTAAAAGTACATTTACAAAGTAGTCTTTGTTACTATAACTACAAGTGGAAAAAACTAGCTTTCATCTAAGATAAAAGCTAAATTCTGGGCATAAATCAAAGTTTTTAAATATTCAAAGTCTTTACCATAAAAAAATTAAAAATAATGTCTAACAATATTTGGATTTGAATATGACTGTGGTTGAGTTTTTTTCTGATTTGAGCTGTCTAAAATTCTTACATTGGTTTTGAGATAAATTATCATTTTTTATAACTTGTTTAAAATTTAAACTTATATGTAAAAAATTACGTTCGGCTGTATGGGATAATAATGGATATATTTGTAAAGAGATTAATGTTATACTGTTCTCACAATGTTAAAAATTATAAAAATTTAATATATTAGCTAAAATTGTGATTTCTAGATCCTTAATGAACTTTCAGATCTTGGGCAAATGATTAAGTTAAAACACAAATAATCTTTAAATGGCTGGATATGTTATAAATAAGAACAAGATGAAAAACACTGGCTTCTAAACATAATCTTAATTGACCTTTATTTTTTGAAATGACAGTAGATTAAACAAATACAAAGTGTTGTTTTGATAGCTATCAGGTGGGGACCTCAAGTACATTCTTAGGTTCTTGACACATAAACCTGTGTTAGATACAGTAAGAAGTTCCTCTTTAAAGGTTTGACTTGTTTCGTTTTCTTGTTCTTTTTTCCCTACTTTGAAGGCCAGACTTCCTGTTCTTTGTGCCTCCCTACCCTGGTTTCAGTAAACAGCTTTCTGACCAGTCCTCATCTACAGATCCCACATCTGCTACTCACTCTGTAGATTACACCTCCCACCACAATGACTCTTCCTGCAGAAACTGCATTTCCCCCTAGCGTAATCCACACCCCTGCACTCTTCAAGTTACCCAATTGCATTCAGCTTAGAGTGTGTGGTCCAACTCCAGCCAATGGAGGCAAGACACTGTAGAAGGGACAAGCTGCATTAGGCATAAAAACCCCTTCTTTCCTTTGTTCAGTGTGCTGTCATGGTGACCAGACCTGCTGGCATCACCGTTCTGCAGAATTAAATTTGCCTTAGTGAGAAATCCTTTGCTTGAGTGTTCATTTTCATTTTTTTTTTCTTTTTCTTTTTTTTTTTTTTTTTGAGATGCAGTTTCGCTCTTGTTACCCAGGCTGGAGTGCAATGGCACGATCTCGGCTCACCACAACCTCCGCCTCCTGGGTTCAAGCAATTCTCCTGCCTCAGCATCCTGAGTAGCTGGGATTACAGGCACGCGCCACCATGCCCAGCCAATTTTTTGTATTTTTAGTAGAGACGGGGTTTCACCATGTTGACCAGGATGGTCTCGATCTCTCGACCTTGTGATCCACCCGCCTTGGCCCCCCAAAGTGCTGGGATTACAGGCTTGAGCCACCGCACCCGGCTTGAGTGTTCATTTTCTTTGTGACTCCGAGCTTTTACTATCAACAACCTGTCTGTAGGCCCTTTCTTACTTTCTCTGATTTCTTCCCCTTCTGGCCTCCAGATCGTCTTTTAAAGGGTTTGACTGATTAGGTCATGCTCACCCACAGTCAAAGGCAGGAATTATTTAGATGTGCACCAGGGTTCAGGAACTTTGCAGGGCCTTTTGGAAGCCTGCCTACAATTTGCACTGAGACTGGAATAGTAACTACAAGCAAAAAGGTTTGTTTTAAGGATCTCAGTTCCATAAACTCCTTTTACTTTTTGTTCTTGAGAGTTCTGAACAAGTACTAGGGTACTGACTCAATGACAAGCATGCCATCAGGGAGCAACTGCTTGTTTCAGCTTCCCCTGAGATCCGGTAGGAAGATATAGTCATCTTATTTAAGAGCTGTAGCAGCAAGAGTGAAATGTGTGAAAACTTCATTTTAGTCCTAAAATCTTCAATAGCCTTAGTGGGTCTTCATACTGTGACTCTTCTCTTAACATAAAGCCTTTAATACTTCTGAGCTATTCCCTCACTTTCTCTGAAGTTCTGTTGTTCTTCTTTGTCTCTTTATACATAATTATCCCTTGCTACAACACTTTAAACCTAGCCATTTTGTATTCTTTACCTGAACAAGGAGAAAGCTAGGATAGCTTAACCTCCTATAGGGAACCATTTGGTCCCGCAAGAATATTCCAGATATGATTCTTTGGGATAATCTTGATGTCTGTGTATTGATAGTTCACATGTTGAAAACTAAAGCTTGCCAAACAGGCTATGTTATTACAGACGTATCTTTACCCTTGAAATGAAAGCTTTTCATAAAATGTAAAGCAGTTCAGATGATTAAATTATCTTTTCCCAGACCTTCCCACTGACAAAAGATAAAAGAGCAAACATTAAACTGATAGAAAATATATAATATTGAATTATTCCAAATAATAATTTGAATTTAAAATTACTTGGAAACAAAGATTTCCTGACTACTTCTAGAACCCATATGAAATGAGCCATTAACTACTACAGTCTTGAGAGGCTTTACTATCACCTAAGAAGGTAGTCACAATAAAGGTAGAGTTTAGCAACAGCGGTTCCTGGTATCCCCCACAACAGCAGAAAAATGTGAACATGTCATCAAACCAACACTGGCAAGGTAACTTTAAGAGTATTGCAGAGGTGATTTCCATGCCTGCCCATCCGCCAATGGCACCACCTAGCAAGAGAATAAACTAAACACAAACAACAATCAAAAGTCCATTATGATCAGCCCCAAGTGGACTAGGATGACATCCTCATTATTGTAATTTATTCTTTGAGTAGATTTAAGTTTAAAATCACAAACATTAAAAAAATAACAAATGCTCTATTTTATTTTTTCTAACATGCTGAATCCCAAATTTCCTCCCCAGTAGTGGGCCACACATTTTATTGGAACTCTGATAAAGAACGCTGAAAGCTTTACTTTTTTACTTCCAATTTAATCTCTCATTACTATTCATAAACATCAGTAAAATAAATGACATAACATAAACAATAAACATATGGCAATAAACATAAGCAAGTGACTAAACTCACTAAAGCTCATAAACCTCTCAAATGTCTAAAGGGGTCCAGAATAAGACATTGTGGGACAAAATTTTTCTTGAGTTGAAGATATTTAAGGTCATGAAATCCCTCATCTGCCCAAAAGTAGAAGAGGAACTCACAGTAATTCAACTGTGATAAATCCCTTCCCTGTGCACAACCAGAGAAGACTGACTCCTATCCTAGGAGACAGCAAGATGCAGTCACTATACCATCGCAAAACTATCATGTCTTCCATGTATTCTCTTAAATCCCCATCTATCCTGGCTAAAAGTTATTTGTTTTCCTGTATGTGCCCTTCTCCAGCTGACCTCACCTCTCTTCACCTTCACATATTAAGATGACATATAAGCCCCAAGTTCTAGTTGCTCCTTTGATTCCCATTCCCCTGTGAACTCCCATACATGTATATGTGATTAAAATCTGCCTTTTTTTTCTCTTGCTAATCTGTGTTCTGTCAGTTTAATTTGCAGGACCTTGAAACTGAATGTAAGAGAGTACAGAAAATGTTTTTCCTCTATGCTACTTCCAAAGCCCCAGCTCCTAACTTGGAAGTCCTATGAGATCTCCAGCTTCATTAATAACAGATACAAGCAGAATACTTTCATAGTAAGTGTAGAAAAATTAAAAGTGTAAAAAATTAAAAAATTGAATGTCCATGAAAATTATCTCTACTTATTTGTCTTCTTTGATTTCTTTCATCAGAGTTTTCTCAGTGTATAGATAGTACACATATTTTGTTACATTTATAACTAAATCTTTTTCCTGCTATCATAGTTGCATTTTTTCTTAACTTTGAATTTTAAACATTCATTGATAGTATATAGAAATATAATTCATTTTTAGTTGATTTTGTATTCTACAAAACTTGTTAGATATATAACACACTATCATTATAACATCTGCAAATCCCAATGATGTGATGTCTCATTGGCTACAATAAACAATTGCAATGCGCAATGACACATATTTTTTTTATGGTCTTAAAGCACACACATATATGTTTTTAACTGGAAAACATTTTTTTGAAAATTTGTATTGTACTTAATGATATTTTAATGTTATGAGTATATTATGTTAATCAATATGCTTCTGAGTAAGAGAATAACATAAATATTAATAGTAACAATAATTTTTTTACTAAAGTCTCTTTGGTATTGCTCAGAAATTGAGAAAGTGAATGACACTAATTGTTCGCTGCTGACACTTTTACAACATTATATGATTGGTTTCCACTTTTTATTTTCAACAAAATTAAATGAGACTTTATTAAATTGACAGCTGAGAGTTTTGATAATATTTAACAATGTAACATTTTGAATTCAAATAATTAAATATTATTACTACAAAATTTTCCCTTCTATTCCCATTTGTTTATATATGTGAAAAATGTTTTAATTAATCTGAACTAATTGAATAGGAAATATCTTCATACATCTCACTGAGGACTATATTCACAATATAATTTTACTTTTAAAAAATATTTGAATATATTTACATTGTTTGATTAATTGTGAGCCTATAATAATTGAAAATATAACTCAGTCCAGAAGATTTGCTTATTATTTAGTGCCTCAAGGACTTTAAATATTGAAATTTCTATTTATATATGTAATTTTTCAGATAAAAGGATGATAACATAAAATAAACTTTCAGGACCAAAACTTGTTACATTGAAATATGGAAGATGTGGAATATAAAAGTTGCTTAGAATAAAAACAAAAACAAAAGATCTAAAATCATTGCCTAGAAAAATAATTTGTTCAAATAAATTTTAGATGGATGCTGTGTGGATAGTCATATACTATGGCATTTAAGTTCCATTTGTTATGTTTAAATTATTCATGTGATTATTTTGTTTTCAATATTGGCAATTGTAATATGTCAGACACTGCATTTTTGCAAGTTTTTCAAGGCATGATGATTTTCCTATATAGCCTGTTACACTTGGTCACGTTTGACACTTTCTCTAGGAGGCGAAAGTTTTCCTCTACCTTCTCATTTCAGTTAGGGGATTTGAAAAATAAACTTGCAGAAGAGTGATTAACAAGAGAACAAAACAAGAGATTTAATTACATATGTGCACCTGGGAGTCACAAAGAAATGTGATTCTGAGGAGATGGTTAGAATTTGGAGCATACACCATTTTAGTAGGGAATGTGGAGGGGCAAAGTGGCACTTCTGGGAGAAAAAAAATGGCTTTTAGGAAAAATAATTGGGCCCTTAGGAGACTAGATTAGAAATATGATAGCTTTATGACAATGTCAGTTTACGTGATTTCTTGTCTTAATGCTGACTTAGGTGTGGACTTCTCTTTGTCGGTAAAAGGCAGTCTTCCCTGGCTATAAAACCCCCAGGGAGGGGATTTGTGACAGTTAAATTATTTGTGGAGGCTTTGCTTATAGGAAGATAAGGCGACTTCAGAAAAAGCCTCTTCCTACAGCTGTTGAGTCTCAAATGTCTTCAGCTTAACACAATCTTTATGCCACTGTGGCATATTCTGGGTCCCTTCACTTGCAATATTTTTTAGTTTCTTATATTCACCATATCTGCTTGTCAATGGTATTGTTTGTGCTAATTGTGCCCCAGACTATGTGTACATCAGAATCTTGTGGTCAGTTGAAAAGAACAAACAAACAAACAAAAAAACAGACTCCCAAATGTACAAGAAGGCTAATTAAAGAAATCTTCAGGGAGAGAAATGACAAATGGGAGAGTGAAAAATATATGTGTTAATAGTTCCCTTGATGAGCTTAGGAGGTCTAGTGCTTGAGAACTTACCTAAACAGTCAATGCAAGCAACAGGCTGTGTGTGTGTGTGTGTGTGTGTGTGTGTGTGTGTGTGTGTGTTTTAAATTAAAAATCTTACAATGGGCCAGAGTTTCTGCAACAGTCTGTTCATTGTACTTATACTATAGAATTTATAGATGTGGATTTTGAAACACAAACATTTACTACAGTCATTTTCTCCTCAGACAATAAAATAAGATCAGATTTGACTGAACCAATAATTTTATTATCATAAGCAAATAAAAATGACAGAGTTCTCAGAATCAAATCACACTGTAAACTAAAAATGAAATCCTGAACCCCTCAACTGACGGAAGAAACCCCCTCTTGGTCAAGGGGACCCTAGAGAAACCTGAAAATCTGACTTCTTGGCCATGGCAGGAAGGGAGGTTGGACACATCTCATTAAACTCCCTCTCTTCTGAAGTTTAGGCTCAATGGAGCATAAGTGTTAAAACAGAGATGATATGACTGACAAAACAGACTCTTTGTGGCAATAAGATACCAAGTTATAAATAAGACCTAAGATCGCACTAGGCAAGGGTTAAGTCATGCCCTCAAAACCATAAAATCCTGTTAATTTTTTTGATAACCCAGTGTAAATATTAATACTTTCCAAGTATTATGTTAATACTTTCCAAGTATTTTGTAAATACTTTAATATATCCAAAGTATTATGTAAATACTTTAATAACCCAGTGTAAATATTAATACTTTCCAAGTAAATGTAAATACTTTCCCAGCTGACTCAACATATGGCATTGCATAACAGGTAGCAGACCCCTTATCTTAACTCCAGCATTCCTTTTCACTGACTTCACATCTTTAGACAAAGCTTAACTTTTTCAACCAATTGTCAACTAAAGAATCTTTAAAGACCAGCTATGACTTGTAAGCCCTCACTTCAAGATGGCCCTCCTTCTTGGGCTGAGCCAATGTACACCTTCCATGCATTGATTTATGATTTTACCTGCAAATTTGTCTACCTGAAACGTATAAATCTAAACTGTAACCTGACTGCTGTGAGTACACCTTTTCAGAATCTCTTGAGGCTGTGTATCCCTGGGCCACAGTAACTCCTATTGGCTCATAATAAAGCTTTAAAAATATTTTACAAAGTTTATTTTTTTTTCCTACTAAAAACATAAAGGCCAACTCCATCAAAAACTAAGTGAAGGAAATGAACAGACACTTTCAAAAGAAGACATTTATGCAGCCAACAAACATAAGCAAAAAAGCTTATGGTCACTGGTCATTAGAGAAATGTAAATTAAAACCACATTGAGATACCATCTCACTCCAGTTAGAATGGCAATCATTAAAAAATCTGGAGACAACAGATGCTGGAGAGGATGTGGAGAAATAGGAATGCTTTTACACTGTTGGTGGGAGTGTAAATTAGTTCAACCATTGTGGAAGACAGTGTGGTGATTCCTCAAGGATCTAGAAATAGAAATTCCATTTAACCCAGCAATCCCATTACTCAGTATATACCCAAAGGATTATAAATTGTTCTATTATAAAGACACATCCACACATGTGTTCATTGCAGCACTCTTTACAATAGCAAAGACCTGGAACAACCCAAATGCCCATCAATGATAGACTGGATAAAGAAAATGTGGCACATATACACCATGGAATACTATGCAGCCATAAAAAAGATGAGTTCATGTCCTTGTTCATGTCCTTTGCAGGGACATGGATGAAGCTGGAAACCATCATTCTCAGCAAACTGGCACAAGAACAGAAAATCAAACACCGCATGTTCTCACTCATAAGTGGGTGTTGAACAATGAGACCACATGGACACAGAAAGGGGAACATCACACACTGGGGCCTGTTTGGGGGTTGGGAATCCAGGGGAGAGATGGCAGGGGATGGGGGAATTAGGGAGGGATACAATTAGGAGAAATACGTAATATAGACGACAGGGGGATGGATGCAGCAAATCACCATGGCATGTGTCTAGCTAACAATCCTGCACGATCTGTACGTGTACCCCAGAACTTAAAGGATAATAAAAAATAAAAATAAAAATAAAAGATAGAAGAAGCTGGGAGGGAAACCAGAAAGGACTGTAGTTCTGAGTGTAGGCAAAGAGCTTATTTCTTGGGAAGAATAGAGAGAATTGAAAGAAAAGAAGGTCATAATCTGAAAACAGAATGTCTAAATTGACAATATCAGGATTGAATAAATTTCACTGACAGATGTAAAAGTGTGGTTATCAATGGGTGACTAACGTGGTGTGAAGAGAGTGACTCCGAAAGTCATTGGCAACGTAAAACAGAACTAGTTTGTAAGGCAAAAAACAAAAACTTAGAGCCAACTCTAAAATATTTTATTGATCTCATCACCTTTTTTATATTCTTTAACTAGATTGCTTATTTTTTGGACTAAATATCAGCTGCCTTTCTTTACTGATTTCTCTTCCCCATATCATAAATACTAGCTTGAGTTCAGAAGAATCAACCTATGTTTAACATTAGAATATGTTAACATTAGAGCTTGAGCCATTGTAAACATAGTATATGCTAGAATCTGCACTGATTTTTTAGACGTTAATCTTCAGTGTCACTAATGTACCCTCTCCCTTATGTCATCACAGTTAAGATGTTGTCAACAGAATTAACTGATATATAGTGACTGTGAGTGGACAGTCATGGGCTATCCAAAATTCACTCAGATATCGTGTAGCCCTGAGAATACAGAATATTGATAGGTTTCACTGTGTCCAAACATCTTTAGACATAGCATGAAATACACTTTGACTTCTTAAGAGCAGAAAAAATGTTAAGTTCAACCAATCACAACATGGGCAGCAGTTGCCCCTGCTATGGGTAGGTGACTGAAATCTCAGGCTATGTTCCACCTCCTTAGTCACTGGCATAGAAATACAAGATTATTGCCTTGAAGGAAGAGTTGTAACAAACCTATTGAAAACTCACATGATCCTCATCTACCAGGCCTCTAGAACACCTAACATAATATGGTGCTATTCCTAATAAGAATAAAGCAAATTATAGCACCCTATGTGCAGATAGCTGAAATGCCTGCTCTGCGAAGAAACTTGGGTATTCTGGCAGACGGTGGCTACTGGCACGTGATATCAGCCCCATGTTTGCGTTTTGAGTGATGGTGCAGTGATGCCTTCCCTACAGAATGGAATAAAGATTCCATGTCATCTGTTGTCTCAGAGTTAGTACCCTTGGATCAGGTTCACTGGAATAATAAATATTTATCTTCACAGTGATGAAAGCAAGTTCCCAAGTCTGACAGCTTTCTCCAGTCTTGAGTGGGGCAATTTGTCCCTTGCTCCCACCAGCTGTGGTAAGTGAGATTAAGCCAATGGCTGCATGAGTATGCAGTATTATGCTGCATCTAAGAAAGTTAAAGTTGGGGAAGGTCATGTTCAAATATGCCATCAAATTCAGACAGGCTTGAAATAGGACTCTGAGGCCATAGTAGGGACAAGAACTGATGCTGCAAAATAATAATTTATAGGTCAAAATGATGTTCTAGCATGGTCACTACTAGAACTGGCAAGCTGTTGCCAAGGAATGGTCAATACGTTCCCTGTGTTCCTGGGAATATAGTGTGTGTAGGGCTAGAGAAATTAAGAGTCTGAAAAAAAGATGTATGGGTTTGTTGCAGGCATGTTATGAAATGTTTTGTTTTAGTTTACTGTGTGGGCATAAGGCCACCATGTGTGGAGCCCTCATGAGGTATGGAGAGGAAGAGAGATGTTTACCAATATTTTTGAGAAAGGGGGAATGCAGAGTTGAATTATTCTTGGGGTCATGTTTACTGCTTTCAAAATTTCCCTTTCCCCAAAACCTTCCCCACAGTGGAGATGGCTGTACTAACAGCCCTTTCCCCTAAATACTCTGCTAGAAAGAATTCCTCTCAGGGCAAGGCTCTGTGCTGTGAGCCAACTGGAATACTGAGGAGGATGTGAGTGTGTTACATGAGTTCCTGGATGTCAGAGATTTTGACTCACTCAATCCTGCACCCTGATGGGCAGAGTACCTACCAGAAAGTATTCAAGCAATAAATAAACACATAAGCCTTTTGGGGAAGACATTTTTTCTTCTAGTCATGTCTCTCTAAGGAGGAAAAAAAAGAAAAAAACCATAAACATGGTTCCCATTTCAATCTATGCCAAGTCTTCACTCTTTTCTCGACATTTACCCAAATGCTATCAATTCATTTTTAGATCACAAAGTTAATTAATCGTTGGGGACCCTTGAGCGTGGAGTCTGTGTTTAAGAGCCACGGACTCTATATTTTTCTCCTATTTCTCCTTTTTCCCAATTTCTATGTCACCTTTTCTTTATTTTCAGTCCATTTAGGAATATGATTGTTTGTATACATGAATATTCTCAGGAGCTGTTCTCTGACTGAGAGATGTCAAGCAGATATTATGAGAATACCAGTTTTTGCACATCTGCTCTGCAGTAATGTAAAGTGATATGCTATTAGATGGAGCAAACAGAGTGAGGAAGCAATGTGTCCACATTGCTGAGTGAGTGCTAGGGGAGCCTGACCTCCAGTACAATCTCCTCCTCATATTAGAATAGGAGCCATGTGATGCATACGCTGACAGCTCCATGGGAGTGGGACAACCACACAAGAGATGGAGCAGGTATTATTGAAGCAAAATTCCATGTTGGGTCCCATATCCATTTATATGTAAAATAAATGATGACTGACAAGATCTATATCTTATTGCTAAGGGAAATTACAACATTTCAAAGATCAACAATTTCGTATATAACATACATCAATGCCAGAGTTAGTGAGTTTTAATTATTAGTTCACTCTTTTTTCTCTACCATACATACTTATCATTGCCTTTAGGGATGCAATCATTTTAGCTATGCAGAAAGGCAGATCACTTTCTTCATGATAGCACCATAATAACTGCAAAGCCCTGCTATATTTTCATAATGCCTATTCATTTTTTTGTTGTTGTTGTTTATTGCCTGTTTCTGGTTTTTCAACTTTTGTTTTAGAATGTGGGTTTTTTACGTAGGCATATTGTGTGATGCTGGTTTGCGTATAATTTAATCTGCTCCTTCAGGTAGTGAACATGATACCACACAATTAGGTTTTTTGTTTTCCCACCATTACACACTCTCTCCCCTCCTCCATTTCTTATATTCCCCAGTGTCTATTATTCCCATGTTTATGCTCATTTGTGCCCAGTGTTTTTCTCTCTTATAAGTGAAAATTTGCAGTATTAGTTTTTCTGTTTCTGCATTAATTTGCTTAGGATAACAGTTTTCAGCTACATCCATGTTGCTTCAAAGGACATGATTTTGTTCTTTTTTATGGCTTCATAGTATTTCATGATATATTTGTACCACATTTTATTAACCCAGTTTACCATCAATGGACAACTGGGTTCAATCCATGTTTTTGCTCTTGTGAATAGCACTGCAATGAACATATGAGTGCATATGTCTTTTGGTAGAATGATTTATTTTCCTTTGGGTACATACCGAGTAGTGAGATTGTTGAGGTAGTTCAAATTTCAAGTAGTAGTCCAAATTTCAGTTCTTTGAGAAATCTACAAACTGCTTTCCATAGTGACTGAATTAATTTATATTCTCACCAATAGCATTTAAGCATTCCCTTTTCTTCACAACCTCACCCATATCTGTTAATGTCTCTTTAACAAAAGGCAAAAAATGCCCACTCAAGTTTTAATATGTTTCTTGTTGAACATGGTTATGTTTTCTTACCTCTGAAATTTTATTAAGAAGATACTTCTCTCATATACACGATTTTGACATTTTTAGATTTAACATCTTTGCATATTAGTTACAAAAAGTCTTGCTCTTTAGAAGACATTGTATTTTAAAGCAAAGGTAAACTAGGACAGCAAATCTGTAATCACAGTCAGTGACATTATTTTAATGTGATGCTTTTTGATATAACAGAGTAAATTCAGGTTTTCTTTCTGAAACAATAACAAAAATCTTTTGAGGAAGGAATAAAGTGATCTGTTTTATGAAAAAGAAAACCTTGATTTTGAAACTTTAAACCCTTTTATTGCTTCTGTGTACAAAGACTACAAGGCTCCTAAGAGTCAGACTCCAACGCTCCCTTATAATGTTTTACTACTGAAGTAGAATTCCCCTAATCATATCCACTAGTCTTCATTTTTACACTGGAAAAGGGAGTTCAACATTTAGGAATGAGCACTGTCTATCCTTGAACTGTGCTTGTTATTTGAAATATTTAACTTAGAAACAAATCGTTTATTTGAAACTTTCCCTACCGGTTTTAACTCTACCACAGAATAAGTTCTCTATTCTTTATTTCCAAATATGTTCTCTGGACATTTGAAGAAAGGCATCATAAGATTTCTAAAATCATCTTTCCTGTGATATGTATCCTAAATATCATCTTTCTTTCAAAACTTATTCAGTGGCTCTATTACATTTCAGGATTTCATGCTGGTTCCTGAAGACATGGATGTAAAGGAAAGAGCTTTTGCACCCATAGTCCATTGGGAAAGATGCTAAAAAAAAAAAAAGAAGTAAATTTTGCATCAGAATGATAACTCAGTTGCTGTGTAGCTGTGATTTACAGTAGTAAACAAGCTGTAGCTGAGAACTGATCCTTTGCATGAAAATATGATTTCCTCAAAGTGAACTGGCGAACATGCATTTTTTTTTCAAAGCAATTGAATAGTTGCTTCCTTTTAAAAAGTGGTTAAATTTGTATACAAGTTTATCTCAGTACTGATAAGTATATCACTGTTGGAAAAAACATGTTGTTTGCATTTATGCCTGCCTCACCCCAAAAAGATAAACACATTCCCTACACTGAAAGTGGTAATACATTTTTAAAATACTGAACAACCTAGAATGTATTGATAAGAAATATGTAAGTAGTAAACAACTTATATAACCAATTATATAATGGCTGATATTACTCAGAATATGGCTGAGAAACTGAGCTGATAGAGTGGAAAGATTTCCAGGTACGATATAAGTCCAGCTTCTATACCACTGCATCAAAGCCCTGCCTCTTTTCTGAGTGCATAGTTTAACACTGTCAAACACATAACAAATATTTACCATATGGCAGGGAGGACTGTTTCTCTAAGCACTGTGATAGATAGTGCCAGCTGGTAGTAAATGGCAGTCAGAACACTGAGGGACTGGACATCTTGGTTTTTATCTTCTTTCCTCTCTTATTCATATTTGCCACTTACCTAGTTGCAGGAAAAAAGTAGGATTTGTCTAAGCCAGGTGGTATTTGTGTGCAATGTCTTTCAGTATTGTCTACTACTTGGTTTTTCAAGAACGATCCTTTATTAGCCCTTGAAGTGTGGTTCCTAAGAAGAAACTCATAACAGCTTCAAAACACATGAAGCACAAAAGTCAGAACTATCATCAGAAAACATAGTAGTAGATATTAATTTCACTCCCAATGATTGATATTATAGAAAGAAAAAGTCCTTAAAGTTTTAGAAGAATTGAAGAATGTAATTAATATGTATGTATTCATACAATGGAAGATGTATGACATGCATGTATATAGTATACATGTAACCAAATATGGCTCCAAGTGTATTAAAAGATAAGTACATGAGTCAAAATAAAAATATATTAAGGATGGCACAAAGGCACATATGGAAGCTGGCAGCCATGTGCCTGCTAGCATTTTGCCATGCATCCCTGCTGCCCTGCTACTATTGCTAGCAGATGTGAAGGAGCAAGGAACCCACTGCCACCACCCTGACAAAGTGGTTTGGCTGGTACTACCTATCAGAGTGTTGTGGCCAGTGATACGGGGAGAGCTTGGCTTCTCCAGTGCAGCAGGTTCTTAACCTTGAGGGGCAGGATGACAAAACTGGGAGCCTGATACTAGCCACCGCAAAATTAAGGCATGCAAGCCAGGAGTGCTGAGCTGAGTCTTGGCCCTCTAAAACCTTCCAGAAACAAAGCCGGATGACTGAACCCACCTTAGGTCACAATCAAACCAAGGATATCAAAGAAGATAAAAGCAAACATACACACAGCCACACACATGCATACAAAAACAAAACCATTGAAGGGAAAGCAACTTCGAAGATTGAAGGAACATCAGCCCATACAGATGAAAAAGAACCAGCACAAGAACAGTGGTAACCCAAAAAACCAGAGTGTCTTTTCACATTTAAATGATTGTACTGGTTCCCCAGCAACGATTCTTAATCAGGCCGAATGGCTGAAGTGATCGAAATGAAATTCAGAATATGGGCATAAATGAAGATCATTGAGAGTCATGATAAAGTCAAAATCCAATCCAAGGATCCTAAAAAATACAGTAAAAAATATGAGATAAAAGTTGAAATGGCCAATTTCAGAAAGAAAAAAAAAACTGATCAGATAAAGATTAAAAACTCACTTGAAGACTTTCAGAATATAATAGCAAGTATTAACAGCAGAATCAACTAAGCTGAGGAAAGAATCCCAGAGATCAAAGAACAGTTATCTGAAATAACTCAGTCAAACAAAAGAAGACGAATGAACAAAACATCTGAGAAATATGGGATTATGTAAAGAGACTGGATCGAAAACTAATTCGTGTCCCTGAAAGAGAGGGAGAGAAAACAAGCAACTTGAAAAGCATATTTCAAGATATGTTTCATAAAAATTACCCCAATTTTGCTAGAGAGCCTGATATTTAAATCCAAGAAATGTAGAGAATCCCTGTGAGATATTACACAATACAACCATCCCCAAGACATACAATTATCAGATTTTTCAATATCAAAATAAAATGTTAAAGGCAGTTAGAGAGCAGGGACAGGCCACCTATAAAGGAAACCCCATCAAATTAATAGTGCACATTTTTTTTTTTTTTTTTTTTTTTTTTTTTTTTTTTTTTGAGACGGAGTTTCGCTCTTGTTACCCAGGCTGGAGTGCAATGGCGCGATCTCGGCTCACCGCAACCTCCGCCTCCTGGGTTCAGGCAATTCTCCTGCCTCAGCCTCCTGACTAGCTGGGATTATAGGCACGCACCACCATGCCCAGCTAATTTTTTGTATTTTTAGTAGAGACGGGGTTTCACCATGTTGACCAGGTTGGTCTCGATCTCTCAACCTCGTGATCCACCCGCCTCAGCCTCCCAAAGTGCTGGGATTACAGGCTTGAGCCACTGCGCCCAGCCAATAGTGCACATTTATTTCCACAGAAACCCTACAAGCCAGAAGAGATTAAGGGCTTATATTCAGAATTATTAAAGAAAAGAAATTTCAACCAATAATGTCATATCCAGCCAAACTAAGCTTCATAAGCAAAGAGGAAATAAGATCATTTTCAGACAAGCAAATGTTAAGGGAATTCATTACTACCAGACCTACCTTACAAGAGGTCCTGAAGTGAGTGCCAAATCTGAAAAGGAAAGACTATTACCAGCCACTTTAAAAACACAAATAAGTACAAAGACCATTGACACTGTAAAGCAACCATATAAACAGCTGAATAATAATCAGCTAACAAGAAAATGACAGGATCAAATTCTCACATGTCAATATTAATCTTGAATATAAAGGATCTAAATGGTAAAACAAAGAGTGGCAAGGTGGATAAATAAGCAAGATGCAATTTTATGCTGTCTTCAAGAAACCCATCTCAAATGTAATGACATTCATAGGCTCAAAGTAAAGGGATGGAGAAAAATCTACCAAGCAAATGAAAAACAGAGAAAAGCAGGAGTCACTATTTTCATTTCAGATAAAACAGACTTTAAATCAACAAAGATTAAAAAGGACACAGAAGGGCATTACATAATGGTAAAGAGTTCAAGATTTAACTATTTTAAATATATACTCACCCAAAACAGGAGCACCCAGATTCATAATGTAAGTTCTTAGAGACTTATAAAATGACTTAAATAACCATAAAATAATAGTGATAGGCTTTAACAACCCACTGATAGTATTAGACAGATCATCAAAGCAGAAAACTAATGAAGATATTTAGGACTTGAACTTGACACTTGCTCAAATGGACCTCACAGACATATACAGAACTCTCCACTGAAAAACAACAGAATATACATTCTTCTCATCTGCACATAGCACATACTTTAGAATCAACCAAATGATCAGCCATCAAACAATCTTCAACAAATTCAAAAAAACTAAAATTCCGTCAGCCACACTAACAGACCACAGTGCAGTAAGTAGAAATAATACTGTGAAAATAACTTAAAATGAAATAATTACAAAGAAATTAACAAGATGCTCCCAAATGACTTTTGGAAAAACAATGAAATTCAGCCAGAAATCAAGAAGTTTTTTTAAACTAATGAGTAAAAATACATGACATACCTGAATCTTGGGCACAGCTCAAGCACTAGTGATAAGAGAAAAATTTACATTGCTACACACCCACTTCAAAAAGTTAGAAATATCTAAAATTAACAGTGTGACATCACACCTAGAGGAACTACAGAAACAAGAACAAATAAATGTCAAAGTAGGTACTATGCCTATTACCTGGGCAATGAAATAACTGAAATCAGGTCTGAACTAAGGAAATTGAGACTTGAAAAGCCATGCAAAAGATTAACAAATGCAGGAGTTTATTTTTTGAAGGAATAATTAAGATTTATCAACCAACAGCTAGACAAATAAAGAAAAAACATGATTCAAATAAATACAATTAGAAATGACAAAAGGAACATTACCACAAACCACAAAGAAATAGAGACTACTATGAACACCTCTCTGCATGCACAGAAGCTAGAAAACCTAGAAGAAATGAATAAATTCCTGGAACAATGCAAACTCCCAAGATTGAACCAGGAAGAAATTGAATCCCTAAACAGATCAATAATAAGTTCCAAAATTGGATCAGCAATAAAAAGCCTATCAACCAGAAAAAGCCCAGGACCAGACAGATTCATAGCTCTATTCTACCAGATGTATAAAGAAGAGCTGGTACCATTCTTACTAAAATTATTTCCAAAAAATTAAAGAAGGGACTCCTCCCTTGCTCATTCTGTGAGACCAGCATCATGCTGACACTAAAATCTGCTAGAGACACAACAACAACAAAAAAGAAAACTTCAGGCCAACATCCCTGATGAACATATATGCAAAAACCATCAACTAAACACTAGCAAGCAGAATCCATCAGCACATTCAAAAGCTAATCCATCATGATCAAATATGTCTTATCCCTGAGATGCAAGATTGGTTCACCATACACAAATTAATAAATGTGATTCACCAAATAAACAGAACAAAAGGCAAAAAACACAAGATCATCTCAATAGATTCAGAAAAGGCCTTTGATAAAATTTAACATTTCTTCATGTTAAAAACCCTCAATGCAGGACGGGCGCGGTGGCTCACGCCTATAATCCCAGCACTTTGGGAGGCCGAGGCGGGTGGATCACAAGGTCAAGAGATCGAGACCATCCTGGTCAACATGGTGAAACCTCGTCTCTACTAAAAATACAAAAAATTAGCTGGGCATGGTGGCGCGTGCCTGTAATCCCAGCTACTCAGGAGGCTGAGGCAGGAGAATTGCCTGAACCCAGGAGGCGGAAGTTGCGGTCAGCCGAGGTCATGCCATTGCACTCCAGCCTGGGTAACAAGAGTGAAACTCCGTCTAAAAAAAAAAAAAAACCCTCAATGCCATAGGCATTCAGGGATCATACCTCACAATAATAAAACGTGTATGGCTAACCCACACCCAACATAATACTGAATGAGCAAAAGCTGGAAGCATTCCCTTTGAGAACCAGAATATGGCAAAGATGCCCTGTCTCACCGTTCCTATTCTACATAGTAGTGGAAGCCCTAGACAGAGCAATCAGAAAAAATTAAGAAAGAAAAGGCATCCAAGTAGGAGGAGAGGTGGTCAAACTATCTCTGTTGCAAAGACTATGATTCTATACCTAGGAAACCCCTTAGTCACAGCCCCAAAACTCTTCTGGCTGATAAAAAATTTAAGCAAAATATCAGGATACAAAAGCAATGTGCAAAAATTAGTAGCAGTCTCCCATAACAACAACATCCAAGCTAAATCAAGAATGCACTCCCATTCACAATAGCCACAAAAAGAATAAAATACCTAGGATTACAGCTAACCAGGAAGATGAAAGATGTTTATAGTAAGAATTACAAAACACTACTTAAATATATCAGAGATGAAATAAACAAATGGAAAATCATTGCTTGCTCATGGATAGAAAGAATCAGTATCAGTAAAATTGTCATATTGGTCAAAGCAACTTACAGATTCAATGCTATTCTTATCAAACTACTAACGACATTCATCATAGGACTAGAAAAATTCAGTCAAAGTGGCTTTTATTGAAAAGTAAAAAAATAACAGGTGCTGGCAAGGCTGTTGAGAAAAAGGGATGTTTATAAACTGTTGGTGGGAGTGTAAATTAGTTCAGCCATTGTGGAACACAGTTTATTAATTTCTCAAAGAACTCAAAACAGAATTACCATTTGACTCGGCAATCCTATTTTTGCTGAGTATATACTACAATGACACATGTATATTTATGTTTTTTACAGTACTAGTCACAATAGCAAAGACATGGATTCAATCTAAATGCTCATCAACAATAGACAGAATAAAGAAAATGTGGTACATATACACCATGGAATACTTCACAGCAATGAAAAAGAACGAGATGATGTGCTTTGCAGGAACACGTATGGAGCTGCAGAGCATTATTCTAAGTGAACTAACACAGGAACAGAGAAGCAAATACCACATGTCCCCACTTATAATTGGGAGCTAAACATTGAGTTCATACGGACATAAAGAAAGGAATGACAGACACTGGGGCCTACTTGACAGTGAAGGGTGGGAGTTGGTGAGGATTGAAAAACTACCTAGTAGGTACTACGCTTGTTACCTGGGAAATGAAAAAATCTGTACATCAAACCTCCATGACATATGATTTACCTAAATAGCAAACCTGTACATGTACCCATGACTCTAATATAAAAGTTAAAAATAAAACTAATAAATTGAGAATATTTTGTTTATATAATGTTCAAAACCAGGCAACTACATTGAATATTATTTAAGATGCATCAAGAAACAGTATTATTTTAAAGACATAAGGAAATATTTTCATCATAAAAGAAACTATTAGCACAAGTTTAAGAGGAAGTAGTGATTGAACAAGGCAGGCATATGTTTCTATTGTCTTGTAACACCATATATCTTTATCATAGCAGCAGGTCGATGTCTGATTACTTTATAATTGTTAATGAGTGACACATGGGTTTATGCACTCTTCCATGTGTGACATTTGTTAGAACAAACACATCAAAAGTCAGTTTGTAAAATAAAAACAAACAAGATCTTCGATGTGGGAGTTATAAAGGCATTATGTAGTCATATGATAATTTAGGAGAAGTGTATTATTTATTGGATTATTTCCCTTTGCCAAGGTTAATTTTGAAGTACTTGTACGATTTAAATGTACATTTTGTTAATATTCTACTATCCTATTTCTCAAGTTTTAGAAATCATACTTGTGATCATATGCTTTCTATTTGTGTTTCTTTTACAATGTCATACTTCAATTTTAATGAAATATACTAAATGAGATTTAATCAGCAGAAACCTCCATCACCTTTGGGATATGTATCATCAATAAGCCTCATATCATGGAAAATATGAACCCAGTCTCATATTATAACTGATATGCTTAGGCTTCATGTGCCCACCCAAATCTCATCTTCAATTGTAATTCCCAGGTGTTGAAGGAGAGACCTGCTAGGGGGTGAATGGATCATGGGTCTGGCTTCCCCCATGCTGTTCTCAGGGTAGTCAGTGAGTTCTCACAAGATCTGATGGTTTTATAAGTGTTTTGGAAGTTCCTCCTGTGTTCACTCATGTCTCTTCTGCCACCTTGTGAAGAAAGTGCCTGCTTCCCCTTCTGCCATGATTGTAAGTTTCCTGAGGCCTCCTAAGCCATGTGAAACTGTGAGTCAATTAAATCTCTTCCCTTTATAAATTACTTAGTCTCAGGAAATTAATTTATAGCAGTGTGAGAATAAACTAATAGAATAACTAGAACCTGCCCTAAAACATTTCCAAACATGTATTCAGACTAATATTTAGTCTGCCTTATACTCTGTGTCTGTGTTACAAAGTCAATTTTCAGTAAGTTCTCCAGAATATAGACCACTACCTTAAACCTACAGTCTCTGATATTTACCCCTCTTCCCCACCATATTTACTTTCTGTCCTCAGAAACAGCCTTCAATTTCACCAGGTAGCTATCCTTTGGGCAGCAAATCCTTAGAAAAAGGGACTGAGGACACCGCAAAAGGTGAGTTTTGGGTTTGAGAGAGCAAATTGGTAACAATCTTTAAGTTTCAAATTTTGGATTATTTGATTGAAAATGGAAAAGGAAATGTTATGATTTATTTAATATTCTGCTGGTGGTCTGATCTCTGGAATCTTAGCAGTGCCGAGACTTAAGACAAAATATCAGTGGGAAATAGGAACGGTTTGAGCAAATCCTTGTGAATTCTCCAATACACAATCATGAGACTTGTCCAGTGTTCTCCAGTTTGTGGTTTCTAAAAGGCAGTGTGTACAAATATAGACTAATTTAACATTCTTTTTATCTTCTTTGAAGAACAAGTCATGGTTAACACAATTGTCTGCTTGCTATGACTGCCATATTCCTGTCTCTGACGTTACTTTTGTATTAGACAGTAGCCTGAAGATGCATGTGAATATCAAAGTATCTGAGTATTAGCAAGGTTTCTTACTGCATTTGACCATGTGTCCACGTGTGAAATTAATCAACTATGACTCTAAAATTAAAAAAAATGTTTAACATGATTTATTACCTAGACAATAAAAACAACATCAGTTTTAAGCATATTGTTTTAAGATTTCATATTTTAAATTTTTAAATAGCAACTGTTTTGCAAAGAAAAGAAAAATGGTAACAGGAATTCAAAATGGCTTTTTGTTGTTGTTGTTGTTCTTGGTGGTGGTGTTTTCTTTTAATGTTTGTCAGTTCCACAATCTGTCTAATGCTTGAGTAGTCAATATTGGCAACTGAATCAATCCACCCATCACTTAAATAGGAAACATCTCATTTGGTTACATTTATTGTCTGATTCATTGAAATGAAAGACCAATTTTAACACAACAGTTAATCCATAATTTGATGTAGATACAAACACATTAAGAGCCAAAGGGCACGAAAAGACCTTACTGAAGAGAACAAACTGCTGCTAGTTTAAATCATCTTAACACTTTAGCATTGGCTATTAGCTGAAGATTTTATTAAATTTGCCTTAAGAGTTACATTTTTATATGGTCAGCTTTATGAAAGTTTATGAAAAATTAGAATAATTTGGAAGATTAAAAATACAAATTCTATTAATCATCATATAATCTTCATGATAGAATAACATAATAAAATATATACTATATAATACAGAATGTATACTCCTATATACTACAAATATAGTATAATATTTATATGTTAAATAAAATATTCAACATTATATAAAATAATAATGTGTTATATCTTAACCTATGTATCTCAATTCCATTGATGTTACAACATATTTAAGCAACAACAAAATTAAGATAATTTTGTAATTTCTTGTATATTAACAGTTGATATCATTAAAATAGAATAAAATTTCTTTTTTAAAGAAAAAGGTCTGCAAGGGCAGCAGACCATGTCTCATGACTATAACCCCAGCAGTTTGAAAGTCTGAGAAAGGAGGATCCCTTAAGCCCTGGAGTTTAAGACCAGCCTGGGCAACATAAGGAAACTCTATCTCTACAAAAATTAACATAAAATGATTAGCCCAGCATAGTGGTGTGTCCCTATGGTCCCAGCTATTCCAGAGGCTGGGCTGAGGTGGCAGAATTGCTTAAGCCTTGGAAGTCGAGGCGGCAGTGAGCTGTGATCATGCCATTGCAGTGTAGCCTGGGGACAGAGTGAGATTCTATCTCAAAAAAATAAAAAAGTTTAAGAAATGTATGTTAAAGATTTTGTTGTGCTTCAGAAATAAATTATCGAGGAAGACAATACTACAGAATACTGATTTTGCATTTTCAAGAGAGTCTTTTATTGAAACAATATAATAACAGATTAATGGTACATAAAAGATATCACAACTTTCTTAATCAAAGTACCATTTTATTCTTTATAAGAAAATTGTAAATTGTTTAATGCTTTTTACATTTTACAGAAAACAAGTTCAGAGAAGTGAAGTGACTTCCTCAAGATTAAACAGCTGCTAAGTGGCAGAGTTGAGACAGAATCTTTTAGTATTATTTCATAATAACACTGATCTCATTATCACCTATATTTGAATGGGCTACTTCTTGGATGTGAAAATCAGATTCATTGTTATGATTTAGAGCTTGCAAAGGAAATTTGGTATGGATAGAAATGTTTAAAATTTGATCTTGGAGTTATCACTTTAGGAGAGTACCTCTTCATCATGGAAAATTAAATTTTGAAGGTCAGTTCTACAATTTGGCCCCCCATTTTACTGAGTGGAGGTAAAAATGGACAAACAACCCCCCCAAAGCAAAACAACACCTGGATAGATAGGGAAGGAGAGACAACCAATTTCCAGTACAATTTTAGAATTTCAGTATGAGCAGAATGTTCCATCATGTTTAAGCCAGGCAAATACATTCTCTCTTCCAGCACTCAAGCTAGAATTAAAATTAATTCTGAAAGATTAATGTCTACCCTTCTCTATAGAAAAACTCTATTTTTCTCTTTACTCAGACTCATTCACTCTTGTCACCAAAATGTGCAAGGAAATTCTCCAACTCTCTCCAAGCAAAACTGGATGTCCTATAATTCAATTTAATTCTGACACCAACTATCTGGAGTTATCACAGACCCCATATGTTAAGGGCTCAGTCCCATAAGACTGTCTCCAGTTTCAGATGCCAATAATAAGTGTAGGTCCCTGGGTCATCCACAATGTCTGTCTCAATTGCTACCAATCAGAGGTTCCCACAATTCCCTCCTCAGGTTTGATTATTTGCTAGAAATGACTCACAGAACACAGGGAAACACTTACTTTTACTGGTTTAGTAGAAAAGATATGATAAATAAGTACGAATGAACAGATAAATGAAGAGATACAGACAGCAAGGTTTGGGAGGGTCCAAGAGCAGGAACGTCTCTCCCTGTAAAGTTGAGGTACATTACCCTCACAGCACATGGATATCTTCATCAACCAGGAAGCTCTCTGAACCCTGTGCTTCAGGGATTTTTATGGAAGCTTCATCATGTAGGCACATTGTTAATTCAATTTCTAGCTTTTAGTTTTCTTCCTACAGCATGAAGGGAGGGGTTAAAATATTCCAAGCTTCTAATTATGATTTGGTCTTTCCAGTAAGCAGCTCCTATTCAGAAGGCCACCAAGAGTTACTTCGGTAGAACAAAAGCTTCCAAAGCATTTAGGAGTTCTGTGTCAAGAACTTGGGTCAAAGACCAAATGTTACAAAAGAAGATGCTTCCAGCACACATATTGTTTAGGAAATTACAGGAATTTTAGGAGATTTGTGCAGGAAATGCAGATGAAAATAAATTTATGTTTCGCATTACACATCACAATAGCACACCTTTCACCCAACTGCAATGTACCTGAAAAACTAAATTTTGATGTCTTTCAGGCCCATTAGACCCAGGGAATGAGGCTCTTTATATTACATTTAAGCAGACAAGTTTCACGTTTGCGATAGTTTTCTATTGGCACATCTCCAATACTTCAAAATTTCTTCAGCCCAAATCTTCAAAGACAAGGAATTGAATAAGAACATCAGCCTTGATCTTCTTGATGATCAGGCTCTCAATATCTGAATAGTCTTTTTCAGAGACAAGTTTGAAGTGTCAGGAACCTCAATACCTTGGTTTGAATTTATGAGTGTTTTGACAAAACATCATGATATTATTACTACCAGAAAGACAGACCTTCAGGTACGCTGTCATGTTGACATGCACTTTTAGATACGTGAGAGTAGGTTCTGGATGTTTTCTGCATTGTTGCTACTGAAAAACTGGTCATATTTGTCATGGACAAGAGTACAGAGGAAAATAACAAGACAACAATTGATAATGACATCTAAAATGACAGGTAACATATCAAGTACATGGTGAAGAAGAAGCCAAGAGACAGGGTGTCTTCTTACAACTCAGCTTTTAATACAAAGGGCACAATGGGAGATGGAAACTTCCAAGATCAATGAGGAGAAAAAAATAGAAGATTCTTTAAAAGTGCAATAAAATTATCTCCTTTCTGGGGAAGAGCCCAGGTGTCATTGGATCTGTTGCATCAGTAGCAAAAGGAGAATAGTTGCAGTCTTATACCCAAAGGTGTGCCAGAACTCCAGGGCAAGGCGCAGGGCTGCCTGCCATTCTGGAGAGCTTCACCCATAGGTGCATCTCGAGTCATCATTTGCAAGCAGTCATCTAAGAAAGGCAAGTATGTTTCATGTAGCTGACTGCAATCTTGGAACATCACAAATTTTAAGCCACAACAGTTTTATTGGTTAAAATATATTTGAGCTATTATATAAATGTCTAGTCATTTCTGAATACTTGAATAAGTTCATAATAGGAAAAATGAAACCCACAGCATTTATCAGAAGCAAAATAATTGCAAAGTACAATTCATTATCTAACAAATACATCTTTATTTAAAGCTGGTATCACAAAATCTAAGTTTTCTTGTAAAAATTTCAAATGACATAGTAATATAAAGAATGAAAGGTAAACTCCCCCATAATGAGGGTTATGTTTAGAGACCAAATAAAGATCAAGGATGTCTTTTGCAAGTGTTGACCTAGTGAAGAACAAACCAATTTAGTTGTATGTTTGGCAGATACCATTTCCCAGGGCATGGCAGAAATGGCTTCCTAAAAAAGACGTGTTAAACTATTCATGGGTGTGACAGAAGAGGACTAGAGGTGTTGGTATGGAAGAATATCGATTGATGGGAAGTTAAATATCTGTCCCAACCTTGAAGACGTAATGCTAAGTGAAATAAGCCAGTCACAAAAGGACAAATAGCGTTGAATTCCACTGTCTAGTGATGGAGACACCCAGAGTCATCAAAATCACAGAAACTAGAAGGGTGGCTGCTGGAAACCAGAGGGCTGGGGAGGAATAGGGAGTTCATGTTCAGTAGAGACACACTTCCACTTTGGGAAGATGAAGGAGTTCTGGAGATGGATGGTGGTCATGATTGTACAACAATGGGAATATATTTAATACCACTGAACTGTGCACTCAAAAATTATTAAAACGGTAAGTTTTGGGTTATGTATATTTTTACCACCATCACAATAACGATCCTGTCTCTAGGTTAAATTTACTAACTCAAAATTACAGATTCAGAACAGCCTGTTCGGTATTATAATCACTTCCATAGTATATCTATCCTTCCTCAAATAGACCCGAAATCAAGTTTCCATGCAGACTTTCTGCACACCTAACACACTGCTTTTTTTTCCTAAAGTAGCTACTCACGTATAGTTTTATTTCTAAGTGATAAAAATTGGCTAATCAGAGAAAAAACTCTTAAGATCTTTATATTGAACATTGCTTTAATTTCCTTTCTTCTGTTCACAAACCTATAAGTGAATGCAAATACTGTACTCTCGCTATTAAGAGCTTATTATTAATCTTATTCTCAACTACTTTTAGAGAAGTAGGAATAGATCCTCATTAGGGAAAAAAGAATTCGTGTAAAACAATAAAAGCAGAGGAATAAAAACGAAAATGTTTTTGGGCTTTAGAACACATTCCTGAAAGCAATTGGAATAAATAACTTTAAAGTAGCAATTATGATGCCACCTAATTCACATGAAGATTGTAAGAACTTTAAGAAGAGTAAGAAGCAAAAGTGGGTGACAAGTTTCATAATACTGCCAGCAATATTGAGGACTCTCATGCTTCCTCATGTAGCTGTTCTCCTTCCTACTCATTATGCAACCAATGGATATGCATTTGAGATAAGCTCCTACTTGCTCAGAAAATTTTGAAATTTATATTATTCACTATTTCGAATGTTTTATGCTGGAGTGTTATTAGGATATCTGGTTTGTCATATTGTTAGATACAGTCATTCTAAAGCTTTCTAATGTGAAGATATCCTTGCTTTACTGGAATTAAACTTACTGAGTTATGATAGTTATTTATTTTCTGTGTTATCCTTCACTCTCTCCTCCCTTTCTTTATTCCTCTCTTCCCTTCCCTTCCCTTCTTTTTGATTCTTCCTTCCTTTCTTTTCCTTCCTCTCACTTTCCCTTCTTTTTCTTCTTTCTTTCTTTTCTTTTTTTTTCTTATTTTATTTTTTTTTTATTATACTTTAAGTTCTGGATACATGTGCAGAACGTACAGGTTTGTTACATAGATGTACATGTGCCATGATGGTTTGCTGCATCCATCACCCTGTCATCTACATTAGGTATTTCTCCTAATGATATCCCTCCCCTATTCCCCCAACCACTACTATCCCTCCCCTAGCCCCCCGCCCACAACAGGCCCCAATGTGTGATGTTCCCCTCCCTGTGTACATGTGTTCCCCTTGTTCAACACCGACTTATGAGTGAGAACATGGTGTTTGATTTTCTGTTCTTGTGTCAATTTGAAATTATTTGGCTTGTTTCTCAACAGAAAAAACATTTCTTCATAATTGTGTTTTTCTTTATTGTATAATAATGCTACCAATGATGCTATTCTCACAAAATTGCCTAATACTTAACAAGATGTTTAATATCTTCCTACTCCTCCCCTAGAAAAATTTATAAACAACAGACACTACTTTTTCTTGAAGTTTCAGTAAAAATTATTTGTAAAACTGCATAGACCTAATGTTTTCAGTGGGTAGGCTTTTATCTCCCTGATTTACTTACTCTAATAACTGAATATATTCATGTTTTCCTCTTTCGAGATAGGTTTGATAAATTTTATATTTGAGCAATTTATCCACTGCAACTTAAAACATACTCAATGTTATAAGGTTTTTTTTTTTTTTGTAAAAATACCTTGAGGGTTTTAAATATTGACTTTAGCTGTGGTTATGGCACTTTTTAATTTACTGTGATTTGTTTATGCTTTTCCCTTCTTTCCAATCATGATAGTCGTAGAAATTGGCTTAGTTTATGCCTTTTTGGACAGGCCCTTTGTATTTGCTGGATTTCAATCTCTATGTCTCTGTATCTTAGTATCTCTCTAATGAATTAGTTTGGTAGAGTCTATTCATTTTTTTTCTTTATTCAGTATTGTTTGTTAATGTTTTTCTTTTTAATTTTTCGATTCGGACTTTCAGCTTCTTCATTTCTAGTATTATCTCAGATGCAAAATACATATGAATGGTATAAATTTCCTTTCAGGTTACATAGCTTTATCTTACAAATTTCTACTTATTAGCATAAAGTTGCTCATAATATTCTATAATTCCTTTAATATTGTAGTATCAGTAGTGATTTTACTTCTCTCATTTCTCATATTAGTACTTTGCATTTTCTCTTTATTCTTATCAGACTCATTATTTCCCAATATTGAGTCATGACTCCTTCTGAATATGTTACATAATGTCCTTTACATCCTGAGTTGATTAAATCACAGGCAGTATCCGGATATGGGCAGTATAGCCTATCCTGTAAGAGTGTCAGATACAGTGACCTCTAACCTTTTCTCATTGTTCTTTAACTATCTGTGTGATTTCCTCCTGTGCAAGCACTCATCAGTCCTCCACTGAACATGAGGGAGGCTTCAAGACACAGATCTCCAAAGTTCTGCTTTTTGCTGGTTTTTCCGGTATTCAGCTCTATGAACTGTAGCCAGCTTATTTTCACTGAACTCCCACCTTTGTCTTCTCAGCTCTAAGGATCTACAGGCTCTTCTTGGGCTCCCTCTCCCTGCACCACAGCCTGGAAAGCAGTAGGGTGGGGCAGCTGTAGGACTCATTTTGTTTCTTGTCTC
Source organism: Saimiri boliviensis (assembly GCF_048565385.1). Lineage (NCBI taxonomy): Eukaryota > Metazoa > Chordata > Mammalia > Primates > Cebidae > Saimiri > Saimiri boliviensis. Next base: position 108,375,146 of record NC_133458.1, read on the forward strand.
TCAGTGATTCTAGTTCTTTGCTTCCCAGTGTCTTGAAAATCTTTGTTTATATATTTTGTCAAGACTTAGTATAAACTTAGAGCAAACAAGACCGTGAAATTTGTTTAAACAGACATAAATAGATCAGTGGAACAGAATAGAGGGTTCAGAATTAGACTCATGCATATATAGACAATTGAATTTTGATAAAAGTTCAAAGCCAATTCAGTGGGGAAAGAATGGACTTTCCCACAAGTGTTGCTAGAGCAATTAGATTTTCATGAGGAGAAAAGACAAAAATAAAATGAAGATAGAAGATGAGAAGAAAAAAGGAAGGAAGAGAAGAAATTGAATTCATAGCTCTTGTCAAATTAAAAATTTAACTCAAAATAGATTATTAGATTAAATGTAAAATCTAAAACAACAACAGTTCTAAAATAATATATGGCAGAAACATTTTGTGACCTAGGGTTGGGCAAACATTTCTTAGATACAACACCAAAATCATGATCCATTAAAAATAAATTTATAAACTGATTTTATCAAAATTGCAGTTTCTTTCTGAAAGACAGTTTAAAAATGTAAAGATAAATCACACACAGCAAGACAGTATTTTCCAGTCACATATCTGATAAAGAACTTGTATCTAGATTAAATAATTAACTCTTAAAATTCAATTACAAGTTAGAAAAATGTTTGAAGATAGTTTAGCAAAGTTGATTCAAGGACAATTAAGCACCTGAAAGATACTCAACATCATTAGTCATTAGGGAAATGCAAATAAAAAACAGAGTGAGAAATTACTACACAGCTGTTAGAAAGGCCAAAATTTAAACAGACTGATGATACCAAGCGTTCATGAAGATATGAAAGCATTTCAACTATTAACTACTTCTGACAGAAGCATTAAATGGTACCATTAGTTTTGGAAAAGATCCTGTCAGTTTCTTAAAAATTTAACCACACACTTACATGATTCAACCATTCCACTCCTAGGTGTTTACCAAAGACAAATGAAAGCATATGTCTGCATAAGGATTGTACATGAATATTCTTAACATCTTTATGTGTAATATCCAAATGCTCATCAGCAGTTGAACAGAGAAACATTGCAGCAGTTCCATGAAATGGAGTAGGACTCCAGAAATAAAAATGAACGAAGTACTGGTACATGAAACAGCACGCATATATCTCAAAACAGTAATTATCAGTAAAAGAAGCCAGATCAAAATAACACAAAATGCATAAATTCATATAGATTTTATTCTAGAAAATGCAAAATAATTTGTAGTAACAGAAAGCAGCTCAGTAGTTGCCTAGGGAAGGAATTAAAGAATGGAGAGAGGTTGGACAGAAGGAATTCAAAGGGGCATGAAAAATACACTCATTATCTTGATTGTGGTTATTGAGGTTTCAGGAATTTATGCACATGTCAAAAACTTTTTAAACTATATAGTTTAATTATGTGCAATATATTGAGTTTCAATTACGCCTTGATAAAAGACTACCACAATAAATGTACATATTCTTGCACATTTAGATGTTTGTTTTCAAAATGCCATATAATGGAAATACATATCTTGGAGGGGTACAGGAAAATAATATTCACCTTCTCACCAGTATGGGAAATATGAGAAATGAGATATTACAAAATGCTTCAGCATAGCTCATAGGAACAAAACATTAGAAATCATGTAAATATTTATTTTAGGTCAGTTGCTTAATAAAATATGGTATATCAACACAGCTATTAAAAAAATAAAGCAAGTCTATATGTGTTTATGTGGCAAGTAAAAGAAGCAAGATACAAAGTAGCACTAGAGTGTCCCTCCACTTAAGTAAAAATGTAGGTATTTGTGGAAGAGTGTGTGTATGCTTTTACAGTATAAAAAGACGCACAGACAACTCTTATTGGAGGTTGTCTTCTAGAAAGGCAATCAAAGTACTTGGGATTCAGATAACAAAGAAAGCTTTTATATTTTATATATATATATATATATATATAAACCACTTTGTCTCTTTTGAATTTTGTGCCTTGTGTATATGTTATACATTCACTAACACAAGAAAGAGGATGAGGATATAAGGATGGTGGAGGAAGTAAGGGACGAGGAGGAGGGGAAAACGGAGAGGAAGAAGAGGAGCAAATTAGAAAACGATTTTTAAAATATTATTGCATTGTTTCAAGTAAATTATTAGAAAAATTGGGGGGATGGAAAATTATGCATGGCTTATTCTTATATCTTAACCTCATGTTTAACACTAGGGCAGTAGAGCAAAGATGACCAGAGCTAGTATTCAGTGATTACACCCATATATTTATACATGCATTTGTACACACGTACATATATGTAGACACACACACCCATATAAAACATCTACGAGTTCACTGACTTGCTATTCAAAGGAAAATACAACAGTGAAGAAATTCACTGAATAATTAACTCCACAGGGAACTCAATATTTTAATGCTATAAAACAGAGATTTCATGAGATTATGTTAAGGGTTAAAATCTAGTACTCTTATAAGTCAGAGTTAGTCCATAGGTCTGCATAAAATTGATCAAAACAATTCATCTTATTCGTTGGTCAAGAAGGACTCTCTGCTTAGGTCCAGTAAGTGCCTGGCATCACCTAAAGTTAAGGGTTCGAAGTTTTCATATAAAAAACTGGACTCACGAGCTTATCACTAAATTTGTGCTTCATACTGCCAAGTTAATTAAAATCATTTATGGTGCATGTTTAATGTGTTTATGATAAAAGAAAACCTTAGGCTCAAGTAGAAAAAGAAATCTGTCATCTTTATAAGAATTGTACTTCAGAGTACAAAGAGAATGTGAACTTCTCTCTCTGGGGCAAAGAAGGTCTTATCCATAGGGGACAAAGGGGCCCAGAGAAAGGTAAGGAAAAGAGATTATGACACCCAACGAGAAGGGGCAAATACACCATGCAGCCATAAATTGGCCAACTTCAGAAATGCTATTTGGAGGAAGCACTGATAGCATATGGAGATGCAGGAACTAAATTTCTAGTCAACAGAGTGCCACAGAGACAGGCATCCTTCCATGTGTTTTCCAGATAATTTTGAGTTAAGAGCAAACACTGCTAGCGGATTGAGTGTGTAAGTATTCTCTGATATTTTATGTTCTTCCTCATTCAATCAGTCAGTTGGTCAATAAATATGTATGAAGCTATCACAGAGCGCATTACCTGATTGAGGTTCTGAGATTTTCAAAGGATTTCAAAATGCTGTTCTAGTACTTAGGGATATTTAAATTCAAGAAAAAAGAAAGTAGTTATAAATAAACATACCTGTAATTTTTACAAAAATTATTTGAAGTCTCAGATTTGGAAGGCACCTTTGCAGTCGCAACCCAAAGTCATTCCAAAATGTGTGGCTGGTTATACACTCACTGCAGAGGGTATCTGAGGATAATCCTTGCTAAGAGAGAAAAAAATAATGAACTATCTACTTCTGGTGATTTGTAACATATGTCCCTTTGAATGTAGATGTGGTCATTTTATAATCATCGTAACATTTTATTTCAAGGAAATACAAGCACAGATACACACACACACACACACACAACAGATGGATGCTCAAATTTATGGAAAATTGTGCTTAATTTTCAAAGTTTGCAAATTACATATATAATTTCCTTTCATTCGCATTTTTAGCATTGTTATACTGCAGCTTTAAACAATCATCCTGCAGACCGTTTTAAAAGAAAAAGTCCGGTGACAAATGCATCACCGTTTCTGACCTTTAAATGGCCTTGTCATGAAGACATCACACATGAAAATTCTCTGTAATATTTGCCGATGTCTAGGCAAATTAGGTTTTCCTGTACATTTTCCTTTTCCTATTCTAGCCTCCTGGTCAAAGAGAAATGAGCTAGTGTGATGGTGACTTATTGACCTCAAATCACATCCTAATGATTGTTCTGTGCAAAGGTACTCACAACATTTATTAATGGTCTGCTCTGTAGTCTTATATATGGTCAAATCACAACTTCATTCACCTCTCTATGTGCTGCTGTCAGTATTTTTATTATTACTGCTATTCTGTAAACTGGCTAGTACGGCACAGTAAGTATTCAGTGAGTGGTAACTGTTGTTACTATCATTGAATATTCAGACCTAAAAAGTGGGCATGTGTTCTGCTTTTGTTAAAGTTAACAACTCATTTTGTTGTTTTCAGTTTTATAATGCCTGCTTGTTTACAGTTTTCAAGTATTCTTAAGGTTTACTTAATACTGTTTTATTCTGCCTGGACTATACTTCTCTAAAAATGCCACCAATAGGTAAATATTTAACAGATATTACTTTGATTCTATCTGGGTGTTTCTAATGTAACAACCTTATTTTCTTGGGGGTCCTTCAACTTCTCTTTCATTTGTTATCTTTTGTACCATCATAAGTATACACCTAACCTTTAAAAAATACTTTCGTATTTTACGATTTTTTTTTTTGTCATAAAACTTCTTTTTAGTTACAGGCTTTTCTTGTTTTTGTCTTACTTTTTGGTACCGTTTTCCATAAATCTGAGATGCACATTGGATCCTGTTTGGCCTGAATACTAAGGTAACTTAATTCCTGTTTCTCAATACTTTTTTTTTTTTCCATTTTTTTGTTAACCCATGGGGGGACTTTTTTTTAAGCCTTATCAGATATTCTTACTGCTGTAAGAATGGTTTTCTCTAGTTTTCTATTAATTTTGAATAAAGTAAAAAATGTAAAAATGCAGTCCGGGGCCTCTGTAGTTAATATACCTTGTACCTGCTCAGTTTGAGGACCCAGACTTTTGTAAGGCCACAAATTGACCTTCATTGGAAATAGAAATATAGGTTCACAAGTAACCTTTGTTCATCATGTTTTGTTAAGAGACCTTACCCTAAGTTATCTTGCATGAAAAAACAGTGTATTTTATTGGAAAAGTTATAACAATGAGCTTGGATAAGAATATTCTGAACAAACCCTAAGAATCAGAAACAAACCCATATATCTTTAGGGATGGACTCTGATATAGTTTGGCTCTGTCCCCAATCAAGTCTCATCTTGAATTGCAGCTCCCACAATTCCCATGTGTCATGGGAGGAACCCAATGGAAGGTTATTGAACCATGGGGTGGGTCTTTCCCGTGCTGTTCCCACGATAGTGAATAAGTCTCATCAGGTTTGATGCTTTTAAAGAGCGGAGCTCTCCTGCACAAGCTCTCTCTTTCCTTTCACCATGTAATGTCCACCAATAGACGTTACATTGCTGTTCACCTTCAGCCATTATTGTGAGGCCTCCCCAGCCATGTGGAACTGTGAGTCAATTAAACCTCTTTCTTTCATAAATTACCCAGAATTGAGTATGTCTTTATTAGCAGTGTGAGAACAGACTAATACAGACTCTAAACCATATCTCTGTAATGAGGCTGAGAGGCTGAATGGTAAGTTGATGGTTGCCTCTCATGGAGCATAGGTATCTCTTCCCTCCAGACAAGAAAGTTCTTTTACATGTTCTCTATGTATATTTCTTCCTGTGCAGCTACTGAAAAGTGTCTTGTGGTCAGGGTATCTGCTCTTTCCTTGTAAAGGGAGGCACACAAAGTTTTATTCTAATATAGGCTCTGATATTCATTTTCAACTTGCTTGAATTATTTGGTGTCTTCATATATAAACTGGAGATTACAGTATCGATTTTATACTCTAGACTTCATAATCTTGTAAAAAATAAAGGGAACTATAAGTCAAGCCCCTTCCAAATTCTTTGGTATAGTTTCAACAATTGCATTTTCCCTTTACTCTGTGGATATTGGGATCTGACTTAAAGAGATATTAAATAGATATATATCCCTACTGTGCTTGTCAGATGTTAAAGCTTCTAACTCTGAAAGCAACAAAGGGCTGGAAGTCCCTCATAACCAACTTATGCACATATATCCCTGGGTTTAGCTCCGACCATACAATGTAGGATCACTAAGTGATTTGAATTGCACAAAAGCACCCATAATGTCAGTAAAATGGTAATATTTGTTATGGATGTTTTCAAAAGCAATGGAAAAAAGAGCTAGCTTTCACACATAAAGAAAAGACAGAGCTTAGGACCCCTGGTAAAGTGAATTTATCACAACATCAAAGCCTATAAAAGAGGGGGTATTACATAATCTGAGTTGTCCCATTATATAAATTGAAAGGGCCAGTTTTTAACAATAAGTTATAATTATGAGACTTGCAAAATAACAGTTTTAAAAAAAAAAAAAAACTCTCCCTGAGAAGGCCCAATTTTGGGCTAACTAGAAAATGACATTAAATCCACAATTATAAATGTACTCCCACCAAGTACCAGATTTAAGAATCCAATTAATATTTTCCTCTAAAACCAACAAAAAATACTGTGTAAAACAGATAACTTCTTAACAATTTATCCAAAGTGTAGTCCCAATAGCTGACATCACAGCATCACTGGGTGGACATGACGAAAGAAACAAGAGCCTGGTAGAAGCAACTTAAGATGTTCCTGAACCGGAGATGTGAATCCCTGGTGTAGAGGCCTCACAATGCCAATTCTTTCATGAGATGAGTAGGTACCTGAAGGACTCTAAGTGCTGCGCCAGTCTCTGCTATAAGGCTGAGCACTGAGTAGAGGGACCTGCATGGAGAGGTTCAGGGAGGGTGTAATTAGAAGTCCTTTCTTCAGAGTTTGTAATCCTACCTATGAATAGAACTAAAATAGAGCAACCATTATAATTTAAGACTAATGTATTGATAATTGACCAAGGTCAATATCTTAGTAATTTATTTCTTAGCCTTTACATTTCTTTTATTTAGCTTATCGCTCTATTTCCATAGAAAAATGAGGAAAAATTACCCTATGTTAAATGCTTTTCAGTGGGTGAATGTGGGTGCTATCTCCAGTTTATGGTGGGTAGATGAGGAGGATGTGCCACGTCTTGTAACCAGGCTTGCAGGTGAGTGTTCTAAGGGATAGAGTGTATAGTGGCGGGGTGTACAAGGGAAGCAAGTGAGAGCCTTTCTGAGGTCTGCCACAAAAGAGGAAGGAGACTTACCTGGCATGAGACTCTCAACTGATTGTCTCTGCATAAAACTGAATGGTAAAGGTTGGGTGAGGGATGGGAGTGGGGGTGCTGAGTGAGAAACGCTCAACTCCAAATGCTCAACTCCAAACCCCTTATTTGACAGCAGAGAGAAAAAGGTGACCGAAGTTTCCAGGATAAACGGAATTTACTGACATTTGCCATACTATTTAGTGGTGATACGATACCTCACTCAAGAATACGACTGGTGAGTTACACTCTCTTTCTGGCCTCCGAGTGTTGGATTCTGAGGATGGACTAAGACCTCATTTCGGGCCGTAGCTTCAGGGAATACGGCAGTCGTGTGGTTTGTCCTTCACTCTGCTGCTCATTCACTTTGGTTGAGCTCCCATCTTTTTCTCCAAAGTAGGATACCGCTGCCACAGGAGCTCCTCCTTCCAAACCTTTATTACTAGAACTTCTCCTTGTAAAAACAGAGCAAGAACTTCTCCATTTCTCCCATTCCACAACCACACAACAAGACGTGTATAAGAATGTACCTAGAAAACACGTGGTGACTTTGTAACACTTAGTCCACGGCAGTAGTGTCTGCCCCTAGTGGAGGAATGGTAAGAGATGACTTTAATGTGTCAAAACAAAACAAAGAACATAGCAGTCTTGTAACAAAGGACATCTTGCATTTCTGTTAGGTACAGGCTATAAGAAAACATAAAAGAGGACCAGACTGACTTGCTTTCTCCTGGAACGTGGCATGAGAAATCACTGATTATTTGTCTGAGGTCAATCTTTGGCCTAGTTGGTAATAAAATTTCATCTCAGGTACTTTGAATGTTAAGTTCCCATTTTCAATATTGCTGGGATATTTTTGTCTCTTTCTGTTTCTGTGTGAGTATCTTTTTAACAACCTGTCAGAATCTGTGTCAGAACTGTGAGTCAGATGTCCTTTAAACCAGAGAGTCAAGTTGTATTGTTCTAAAGCAATAGCTTCACATATCTCCTGCATTTAAATGACCTATACTTTGATGTCTATGAAAGTGAGGGCACTGGTTAATTTGAAACATAAGGCAATGATCTCAATCAGGGAAAAATAAAATCTGATACTTTAAAATCACTGGTGATGAACAATTATATTAAAGGACCTGACATCACCTTTGCTGGTGTTGTATCTGTTTCCATAGGAACAGTAGAAAAACCCAAAGCATAAGGTGAGTTTAGGTGGATGAAATGGTCCCTATCATCTTTCCTAAGTATATTCTTTAATTCAAATCTGTAGCCAGCAGACATCAGAACTCTACAGATTAATATTTTAAATAATAGCCTTGTGTTAACTATTTTTTCCTAGTGAACTGTAATAATTTGGAGCTTTCTCTCTCTCTCTCTCTCTCTCTCTCTCTCTCTCTCTCTCTCTCTTAAGGCAGCAGCAATAACTACCTGGGCATGTAGTAAAGAGCAGAAGGTATGACCTGGTGCAGTCAAATGTCAAATAAAGTTTATGGCAACTCAAATGTGCTACAAAGCATATAACAATCTAGTACAGAGGTGGAAGAAAAGGAAAAACAGGAAATCTGAGCAGCTAAGCTGCATGAAGTCAGTCAGGTGGTAATTGTTGGCTTCATTCCAAACTGAAGAAACAGAGGGTTAAGATCCAGATTATTCTGAGGAGCACTACTTATCAAGATGAGTTCTACAGAATGTCTGGTCACCACTCAAATAAGTATTATGATGGATAGTCCAATATTTTCTAAAGCTGCTGGCCTGAGATGAGGTTTTACTGCATCATCCACAAAGTGCAACAGTTGAACTTTGTCTTCAAAGTGAGGCTGTGCAGGGAACTCAATTGGATAACAGAAAAAAAGTATAAGGATTTCCATTTATATTCATTTTCTCTTTGAAAACTTCTTTTAAAATCTATTATTTGTATATGTTCTTATTTTGTTAAGAAATTTTATTTACATATAATAAATATAATCAACTTATAAATAATTAATTTTTTATTTGTTTATTTTTTTTTTGAGACAGAGTTTTGCTCTGTCACCAGGTGCCAGGTTGGAGTGCAGTGGTGTGATTGGCTCACTGCAACCTCCACCTCCCCGGTTCAAGCAATTCTCCTGCATCAGCCTCCCTAGTAGCTGGGACTACAGGCATGTGCCACCACTCCCAGCTAATTTTTGTATTTTAGTAGAGATGGGGTTTCACCGTGTTGGCCAGGATAGTCTCAATCTCCTGACCTTGTGATCTGCTCTCCTCGACCTCCCAAAGTGCTGGGATTACAGGCGTGAGCCACCGCTAGTGGCCATAAATAATTAATCTTAATTGTATATACAGTTCAATAAGTTTTAAGAAACATATGAGTCACTGCTACAATCAAGATACAGAATATCTTCATCATTCCAACAACTCCCCTTGTGCCCTTTCCCAGTACACACCCCACCAAGTTACAATTAACCATTGTTCTGTTTTATGGCATTGCAGAATAGACTTGCTTTTCCTAAAATTTCATGGACGAGAAATCAACCGGTTTGCATTATTTTGTGTTTGGCTTCATTCTCTAGCGTAACATTTCTATCTTCACCATAAGAATGTCCTCACCATATAGAATATTGCTAATCTTTTAACTGTAGTCATACTACTGAGTGTGCAGTGGAACTCACTGCGTTTTTAATTTGAATCTCTGATGAGTCACAATGTGGAGCTTCTTTTCATGTACTTATTGAATACTCACATATCTTTGTAAAATGTTTGCTCAAAATTTTGTTTACATTTCATTGGAATTATTATGGAGTTGTAAAGAGTTATTTTTTATCACGTATACTTTGCAAATATTTTCTTCTTTTCTGTGGCTTATCATTTTTCTCTCTTAGTAGCATCTTTTGAATAGCAAAAGTTTTCAACTTTGATACAATCCATGTGTCATGTCTTTATTGTTATGTTTTTTGTGTCATATGTGAGCAATTTTTCTCTAGCCCAAGGTCACAAAGATTTTCTGACAGGCTAATGGCTACTATAGTGATTACTCTCGGGGAAATCAATTTGCATAATAATTTGGAGGTGATTTACTGGAATTGCTCTCATTTTTACCTACTTGGTGATGTTTTCTGATGTTTTTATTTTAATACATTGTAACTTATTAATATTTTGTTTTGCTATTGATGCTTCACTGCCCTATTTACAAAATATGAAAATCATATAAATATTAATTTATATTTCTAAACTTGATTATTTAACTTTTCCTATGTAGATTTCAAAAGCACCTGAAATTCAGTCTTCTGTGATATGATCTAGAAGTCAAGCTTATTTTTCTCCACATTGATATCCAGGGGACCCTATATCATGTATTGAGAAGAACATCCTTTACCACTGCTCTGACGTGCCATCTTAGGACAAGTGTCAATCCTTATGTGTCTTTGCTTCTGGGTTCTCCATTGTATTCCACTGGAGTATTTGCAATTATGTAGTCAAAACCACTGCCTTTACTGTGGCTTTACAAAATCTCGATGTTTAGTGAAGTAAGTTCCTGTACCTTGTTCTTTCTCACCAAGATTATCTAGGCTTTCCTTGGTATTTTGCATTTCCATGCAAACCTCATAATTATCACTTCTATCCACTTGTGTTAGAGACCTACTAATATCTTTATTTGGATTGACTTTATAAATAAGTTTGACAAAAATTGAATGGATACCTTGCACAACTTTCTTTAGATATGCTTTAGATTAATATTTTTCTGTCTTTATAAATGGCATATTTTAAATTTATTTTTATCTATTGTCAAAATATATAAATGTAGTTCAATTTGTATATTAAATGTGTATTTTGCAACTTTGTTCAACTCACATATTGATTGTAAAGTTACGATATGTTATCTATCAACAATGACCATTTGATCTAATTATTATATTTTCACTTTTTACAAACCTTGCATAGTTTTCTTTCTTGCTGCTATGGCTAGTACCTAAAATATAATGGTACTGGCATTGTATGTAGCAATGATAGTGAGCACCCAAGCTTCATTCTTAATTTCAAATGGAAAGTTTTCAACATTTTACCAGTATAATATTGACTGTATATTTCTTTTTGTCCGTACCCTCCACTAAATTATTAAAGTTCACAATTGCTGTGAATTCACCAAGTGATGTTTTAGATTTGATGGATATTATCTTTTCATAGTATAGTGTGATATTGTACTCTACAGTATGGTGTGGAGTGGTGTGGTGTGGTATGTATTGGTGTGGTGTGATACAGTGTGGTGTGGTATGGTATGCTGTGGTGTTACATTGTGTGGTGGTATGTGGTGTGGTGTGGTATTCTGTGGTGTAGCATGGTGTTATTTGGTATAATGTGGTATTACATGGATTTGTGGGGTATGATATAGCATGGTTTGGTATGGCATGGTGTTATGTGGTGTGGTGTGGTATGGTGATGTGGTATGCTATGAAATGGTGTGGTATGGCATAGTACACTATGATGGCGTGTGGTGTTATGTGATGTACAATATGGTATGGTATAATATAGTATAATGTGGTAGGTATTATGTGATGTGGCATGGTATGGTATAATGTGGTATGATATGGATCGGGGTGGTATGATATAGTATGGTTGGTATGGTATGGTAAGGTAAGGCATGGTGTGGTGTTATGTGATGTGGTGTTATGTGGTGTAGTGTTATGTGGTATGGTGTGGTATTATGTAGAATGGTGTGGTGTTGTGTGTTGCAGTATGGTATGACATCGTTGATATAGGTTGGTATGGTGTGGTAAGATATGGTGTGGTGTGGTGTGGTGTGATCTTGTGTGGTGTGCTATAGTATGATGTGGTATTATATGGATTGGTATGGTGTGGTATGGGATGGTTTGGTTGATGTGGGTGGGTGTGAGGAGGTGTGGTATAGTATGTTGTGATGTGTGGATTGATGTTGTGTGATATGATTTGATATGTTAACAAATTATTCTCTGTTGAACTGAATCAATTAGTTATATTAGAAATAACCAAGATGATCAAACAATTCTAAGAAGAGAAAAAAGTAAGTTTAAACTCCTCTCAATTGGTTTCATGAGGTCTGCATATCCTTTGTACCAAAAACCAACCAGAAGGAAAATTAAAGCACAATCTTACTAATGAATATGAGTATAAAATTCATAAGCAAAATATCACAAACCAAGAAAGGGCAATACATAATAAACTAATAATATTAAGATGCTAGTATATTTTAAATAATATATCTTGCCTTCCTAGTAGCTTTAAACTTCTTTTTTACAATTTATTATACTTTAAATTCTGGGGTACATGTGCAGATCATGCAAGTGTGTTACATAGGTATAGTTGGGCCATGGTGGTTTGCTGCATCCATCCCCCGTCATCTACATTAGGTATTTCTCCTAATGTTATACCTCCTCAAACTCCCTACAGCCTGCTATCCCACCCCTATACCCCCACCCCCAACAGGCCCCAGTGTGTGATGTTCCCTTCCCTGTGTCCATGTGTTCTCATTGTTCAAACCCACTTATGAGTAAGAATATGCAGTGTTTGGTTTTCTGTTCTTGTGTCAGTTTGCTGAATATGATGGTTTCCAGCTTCATCCATGTCCCTGCAAAGGACATGAACTCATTCGTTTTTATGGCTGCATAGTATTTCATGGTGTATGTGTGCCACATTTTCTTTCTCCAGTCTGTCTTTGATGGGCATTTGGGTTGGTTTGAAGTCTTTGCTATTGTAAGCAGTGCTGCAATACACATATGTGTATGTGTATCTTTATAACAGAATGATTTGTAATCCTTTGGGTATATACCCAGTAATGGGATTGCTGGGTCAAATGGTATTTCTAGATCCAGATCCTTGAGGAATTGCCACACTGTCTTCCACAATGGTTGAACTAATCTACGCTCCCACCAACAGCATAAAAGTGTTCCTATTTCTCCACATTCTCTCCAGTATCTGTTGTCTCCTGATTTTTTAATGATCACCATTCTAACTTGTGTAAGACCATATCTCAAGGTGGTTTTGATTTGCATTTCTCTAATGACCAGTGATGATGAGCTTTTTCTTCATATGTTTGTTGGCTGCATAAATGTCTTCTTTCTTTTGTTCTTTACCATTTAGTCATGCCTGCTATGGATAGCTTTGCTATCTTCAGAGCTCCCTGAAGCCCCGCCTTGATGGAACACTTAAATCTCTAGGAGCACCCGCAGTCTGTGATTCTTCATTGTGTGGCTTGGTTAATCATCAGTCTCTTCCACTAGCATGTAACCTCCAAGAAAAAAGGAACTTTGTTGCTTTAATATTTGCCATCTATCCATGCACCCAACAGTGGCTAGAACTTGAAAAAATAAGGAAAACAAAACAAACACATATCAAATAACAAAACACAAATATCCAAAAATATAAACAAAAAATTGTTAGTTGTAGAAATGAAAATGCCTCAAAAACTGCTTTGTTAGTTAAATACCAGTCACTTCTCACAGGTTATCACCTGGCACTATTTCCTCTGATGGTGCATAGGCTCTTGGGTTCCTTAAGGTACCAGTGTATATTTTCTGATAATATTCAGTGAGGAGGAACTGAAAACTATAAAATGTTCTGGGAAGTTGTGGGAAAAAAATTGCCTCTCTTCTCCCCCACTTTTTTCAGACCATTCTATGTGAACCCAGATCTTTCTGCTTTGGCCCTGGAGCAACTACTCTGGTCCCAATATCTCTCTTTGGGGGTTTTAGGGAAAGGTCATTTGGATTTTGCCAGCAATCTCCCACTCAGGGAGTGTGAGTGTGCTCCTGGCTGGCTGGAGCAGAGAGAAGTCTGAATGACAAACACAGTTGTACCCCTTGGTTTCCTCTGTTACTCATCCAATTCTGTCCGTCTGAGTAGTTTAGGAATGCAAACTGTCACTCTATATTTTAACGTTGACTTTCATTATTTACACATACCCTTTAGTAACATTTGTTCTGTGTTCTTTCTTCTCAGCTTCCCCTTCTATGTTCTAAAGCATAAGAAACGTGATTCTGGAATGTTATACTCCCTTCTCCCCTCCTCACATAGAGAGACAAACTCCCACACACTTTGCTGTTAGCTGTAAATATGGGCAACCTTCCACCAATACACAATTCCAAGTAACAAGTTGCTCTTTTCATCCTGGGAGATTAAAAAGGTATGACTTGTTTTGGCAGTCACCTAAAACTGTTAACAAAATAATCATTATTTTCGAAGCATGAGCTACATTCTACAGTGAAACATTTTGAGCACTATGACAAGAATGGAAACAAAATGCCCATTAGAAAAAATATATAAATCAGAACTTTACATTTTTATCCACTTACTTAGCTTGTTTATAATTGGACCGTATTTCCTGTGTTTGAAACAATATTTGGGTCCAAATTATGTTGTTCAAAATATAAATGATCTGCTCTTATAAACAAAGCTCTTGTCATTTATGAATTCAAATATTATAGTAAATTTTCACAATCCCAGCCCAGGTCAGGCAGAGCACATGCATGTACAGGAGAGCAGTGTTGCTCAAGGTGTGGCTGGACCAACCCATCAACATCATCTGGACTTGTAAGAAGTGCAAATTCTCAGGCTCCAGAGACCTATGGAACCCTACAGATTCATGGGCTGAGGCCCATAAATCTGTGTTGTGTTTCAACAAGCCTTGCAAGTAACTGACGCACATAGTTCGAGAACCACTTCTCTACAAAATTAAACAATGACAGACTGAACAATGACTGAATTATAGTAATTCAACTCTGATAAATCCTGTTCTTTGTGTTCTCCCTCAGCTCACATTTCATCTTGTCCTCAGGAAAATTCACAAGACAAAGTAAAATACATTGATCAATATCCTGCTTAAACCCAGCCTCACAAACTCTAGTGCATTCCTCCAAACCACCAAATCTACTCTTGTGGCACTTGCTGCCTATGGATCTTAAAGTGAAACAAACCTTTTCTTCGACCCCGGCCCTACTTCCTACTCTAGAGCCAGGAAAGTTGTTTGACTGAACTTCTGTGTTGTCATCTATAAACAGTTGATATCACTTCCTACTGTGCTGTTTTCACAAAGTTAACAGAAAGCTTGCCAATGAAGTTCAGGTACTTGTTAACTCATTCACTGGTGGCCGTAAGAGACAAACAGAAAGGTCAGCAACTGTCTCTCTGGGAGGAAGAAAAATATGATTTGTAGCATTGGTCAGTTTCCATGGTGTAATTATCCCATCATGCCAATTTAATTGTGATTTCGCTATTTCATTGGGAAGTGATATACGGTAGCACACCATTATATAGCATTGCTGATACCTCAACAGCTTAGACAGTAGTGAAGGGTATAAAATAATTTGAAAGTGATGACTACTAAGCATGCATTACTATTTCTTCACATCAGTTTATTTGTAAGTTTATATAATTTAATTTCTAATGATAATGTGTTTACAGTTGGATTACAAAATTTGAAAAATTTAGTAAACAGTTCTTGTCGGGGGCTGAGGCAGGAGAATCACTTGAACCCAGGAGGCAGAGGTTGTGGTGAGCTGAGATAGCACCATTGCACTCCAGCGTGGGAAGCAAGAGCAAAACCCCATCGCAAAAAAAAAAAAAAAAAAAAAAAAAAAAAAAAAAAAAAAAGTTCTTGTGAGCTGGCACAAGCCAGCTCCAACATAACACTGATACAATTGATACGGGTCATGTATCATTAGCATTGGTACAGAGTTGAGTATGTAATAAAAAAAGGAAAAAAAGAAACTAAGGTCTGAAGATGGGTTAATGATTTGACCAGGGTCAAGGTGAAGATCTTGAACATGTGTCGCAGGACGATGGATCTCATTCTGCATTCCGTAGGCAGCCACTGGAGGGGTGTGTGTGTGTGTGTGTGTGTGTGTGTGTGTATCAACAAAGTGACACAGGTGGTAATCATGGGATACATTTATGGTAGATTCTGACAGGGCAATGATGGAGAAAGGGAAATTAATTAGGAAACTTCATCTGTATTCAGAGAGAAATGTAAAAAGCCCCTGTAGAAACAGAGTAGAAACATGCAGATGCCATGAGAGTCATTTCACTGTGCTCTGCCAATCAGCCTTCAGCAATAAAAAACATTTCCTGAGTAAAATGTAATTCTTGTTTCTCCAAGTGTAAAACCTGGCAGTTAAGAAGAAAAAAGACTAAAGTCAGACTATAGGAAACCTATATTTAGTAAAATGAAAGTTTTATGTGGTAGTTTGCTGTTCCTTTTATTTTTGGGTTCCATTTATCATGTGTCTGTCTAATTTGCTTATGTTAGTGCTATTAGCTCACATTAAAAATGGGGGCACTTAATCTTTGTATGCTTAGTAACTCAGTCGTGGTAATTTTAATATGGTTTCTAACTCCAGGATTGAAAAGGAAAGAGCACAGGTGTGTAACTTTTTTAAAAGTCTATTTTATGATTTAAAAGGTAAGTAGCACCCCATTTTTCCATGTGGTTTAGCAAATGAGTGAATGTTCCCTATCCAAAGTCAGAATAGATTTATGAATCTTAAGCCAAAGGGTTTGGCTGTAATTAAAATGCAAATTTATTAGCTTAATATAATAGCTGGAAGAACTCTTAAAGATCAATCTAATTGAGCTATTTTTTTTCATAAATGAGAAATCTGAAACTCTGAGTGGTTAAGTGACATTTCAGCTGGCAAATGGAAATAGCACATATCACAGACAGTGTGTCATGAATAAGAAACCAGAGAGGTACTCGTGCGTGACTAGCCCAGGATGGAATAGGCAGGGCTTGCTCCATAAATGCTCATTCATGTTGGGAGGTCAGGTGGCTGCCAGCGTCAAGATTCCAGAGACCTGTTCACCAGCACAGGTAGCACTGTAGTTGTTATTTTTATTACGATTAACAGTATTGTTGTTTTGAAAATAAATCTCTTTGAAGCCACGACTTTGCTATATTTCTGAATCTAATATAAATTTTATCCAGATATGGTGTCAAATAGTTTTACAGACTAAATAGCTACAAAAATTTTGCAGTTCATTTCAACATTCTGGCCTTCAGTTACCTGTAAAATGAGGAAAATAATAACCTTTTTATGGGGTTCATCTGATGATTATACTGGGTCATAAATGTAGATTGTAGATTACTGTGCCTGGCATTACTTAAGAATTAAAGAGGAGGTTGAATGGTTTGGCTTCCTGATTATGGCTGAGGCACCTCCCCATGATTAGAACTGCAAACTCCAGAAAGCGCAGAGTTGTTTGAGAACTTAAGAATCATCAAATTAGAATCCCCTAATTTTATAAATGAAATCTGTTTTTCTCAGAATGACTTATTGATTTGCCTCAGTTAACTTGGTAATTACCGACATCCCCACGAGGATTAGGAGCAGCCTGGAAGGAGTTCGTTCTCAGGAAGTAGTCGCTGTGCTTAAGATACTTCACTTGCAAAAAGTTATTTTAACAATTGAGTATGTGGGGTACCTGCACTTCCCTCACTT
Organism: Saimiri boliviensis; assembly: GCF_048565385.1. Taxonomy (NCBI): domain Eukaryota; kingdom Metazoa; phylum Chordata; class Mammalia; order Primates; family Cebidae; genus Saimiri; species Saimiri boliviensis. Next base: position 108,392,615 of record NC_133458.1, read on the forward strand.
TAATATATATTCACCTTAATATCAGACTGAGAAACTTCTGGAATTACTGGCTGATGTGATTTTTTGTGTGTGTTACAAAGCAAGAGCATTCACATTCACATTTTATCATTTATTGTTGAAATTTAATAACTCACAGCTTCATTGCCCCTTTTACACCTTAAACGTAAGCCTGTAATACCTCTTTGTCCAGCTCTACCTCTAGCAATTTGTAGTATGCTTAATGTTAATCCTGATAACCCATATTTCTTTTTTTTACTCTTGGGAAATAGATTTAATTGTGCTATTCTTTGAGCCAAAGAAGGAAAATATTACACATTTGGAAATTAATTGAATTCCATAAACCTTATTGAGCATCTTTGAATGCCAGGCACTAACTCTGATGCTGGAGATAATTTGATAAGAATGAAATGCTCTTGTCATAAAGAATATCACATTCCATCAGAGAAAGCAGAAAGCAAACCACCCACCACACCAGTTCAATAGTCTCTATGAAGGCACATAAAATATGTAGAAAACACAGAACACATAAAGCCAACTGTGGACTTCCGGGAGTCCATGAGGTCTAAAATAAATTCTGAAGGGCCAATGAGACAGAGTCAAGCAGTAAAAGAGGAAAGAATTATCTGGAGAGGCTATGAGCATACCGTAGAAACAGGAGACAGTATGGAGGGCTGTCCATAAACTGAATAAGAGACCATATGTATTAAGGCAGGGGGACGAGAAAGATTCTGTGGAAACAATGGTTTTGTATGATGAAAGCCTTCTTTGTTTGGTTTTTGGTCTTGTTTTCTTTGGTCATGATTAGCTAAGTTTGGCTTAATCTCAAAGTTATAGGAAGCTATGTAACATTTTTAACAGTAAAGTGGCATGATTCCATGTAGCAGCACTATAGAATTCAGGTCTGAGAGGGACCATCTGGAAACTGGAGGAATAATTAGGGATCTATGATGATAGCTCCAAAGAGAAGTGACAAAGGCTTCTCTCACAGGGAAACATCAAGGAAGTCAGCCAGTAAATAGCCATATCTGAGTCTGAGTTAAAAAGTAGCGTTAACCAAAATAAAATTATCATGTATCAAAAGATTAGAGATACTGTAATTTTTCTGATTTCTAGTATTTCTTTTCCCATTATTAGGAGTCTAGTGGAAAGTTCACTTTCCCAGAGGCATTTATAGCCTCTCGAGGAACATGAGTCTACTTTGATGTGAGACACTACATTTTCAGCCAACCATGATGTCTATGAGAGACAAGCAAGGTACAGTTCAAAGAGGCCAAAGGACAAAACTCGCCAAGATAAGCCTCTTCCTGTCAGAGAACAGGCTCAGATTTCATTCAAAAGATCCAATTCTTTGAGAGCATAAATCACAACCTTCCTACAACTGTTTCTTCATTTTCAAATTATGCCTAATGCCAAACGCTTTTTGTAGTTTTGACATCTCCAGTAAAAAGCCAGAAAGATTGTGTAGATAGCTTGCAAACAGTAAATGCTATACATACAGTATATACCATCCAAATATCTATAAGGGTTTGGTACCAATAGGCAGTCTTTGCTTTCCTAAGGAAAGACACTGATCTTTGCCTTCCTAAGGAAAGACACTGGTTATTTCCTAGTTTTTTCATTGCACCAAACTTGCTGATATTTTCTCCTGTATAACCCTCAAGGCTTATACTCTTTGCTAGTTTTTCTTCTTTTCACCTGCTGATTTTGTCCTCAGATAATGATGCATGTAAAAAACAACTTGATAGTATTTCTCCCCCAGGGAGAGTCCAGTACAGAAGCCAACAGAAATTTCCTTTCAACTCTTAGTATTTATTTGAAAAATAGCAAAGGAAATTTTAAAAATATATAGTAACAGATAAACTTTCCCAGCCAAGATATGACAGGTCCTGCTGTCAACTTGTTTGTGTCTGGGGCCTGTCCTGGCAAGAATTGCAGAAAACCCCCAACACAAACTATGCTGTGTGCTCTGTTTATTCTTGTAGACAGAACTGTCAGGAAGAAATATACAAGTCAGCTGGGTGAGAGCACTGAGCCTCTAGGTAAACTGTTTAGTCATAGCAGGCCCACTGCCTGTGTGTGTGTGTGGGGTGTGTGTGTGTGTGTGTGCGTGTGTGTGTGTGTGTGTCTATAAGACAGAGAGATACATGGAACACGTTTAATAAAAGAGAAGCATATAGGTAGGGAATCGACATTTAAGTCACTCAGGCTGATTTCCAGATGGGTTTGTCTCCCAGAGGGTAAACACATAAATAAGTTAAGTCTCACAGAACTTGATGACACAATAGGGAATTGGCTACAAATGCTGTGGAATTGAAGCCACTTGGGCACGAAGGCTAATTGTGGCTTTTGGTGACCGGATGTTACGGAAACAAAATTTAAAGCCAGGCAGAAGCCAAGTAGTGGAACCATGTCCTCCAACAGACTTTCTTCCGGCCCTTGCACGAGGTGGGAGGGATAGAGAGTGCAAAGAAAGGGCAGACAATTTTAGCTTGGGAAATTTTGGTACCTGTAAAATGAGGTTAGACATGGTGATCTTGTAGCCTTCTTCCATATTATATGCTTTTAACAAAGACATTTATTTCTTCAAAAATTATCCTATTCCTTCTTCAAGGATAATACTATTCTGAAATTTTACATTTGCTTGTCATGTTTGTTTTATAAAAACAGGTCAAAGGAGTGAGTCTAGTTCAGGTTCCATAAAAGAATCCTATAGTAGTATACATAGTAGGAAGAAGTACTATGGAGTGGTACAGGATCTAAATTAAGGATTCTTCTGCTTAAATGAGTAGCTTTGGGCAAGTTACTGAACCTCTTTCTGCCTTGGTTTCTTCTTTTGAAAACTAGGCTTAATACTAATGCGAAGGTTTGATGTGAGAATTAAAGGAGCTGTTGTTCTAGATGAAGCATTTAGAAGAGGGGAGTGAGGATTCAAACATGTGAACCATTAGTGGTGTTTTTATTGTCACTGTTATCAGTGACATTGAGTAGGTAGTGAGTGAGTTCTGATCTGTCCTTGAGAAAATCAATCATGTTAGCCCCTTAAACGGAATGTTAAAACCTTTCTTTTAATCAAACTCAACAAAAGGACCAGTGCTCATATTTCCTCTGCAATATCCTGACTGGGATTCCTGCTCCCCAAATTTCTTATACCTGGTCCCATGCTCTTGTACACTCGTCAATGTCTGCCTCCATGAAAACTGGCTTCCATAAGGAGATAGCTAATAGACAGAGAGATGTTTCAGGTTACTTAAAACATTCCAGGAGGTAGAGAATAACATAGATAAATAATTTGTATTGAAAAGACCTAGTTTTAAGTTGTGACCATGTGATTTACTAAATAGTTTAGCTAACTGTAAAAAAGAAACATTTTTTTCTCTCCAACTTGTGAAAGTGCTTTGGAAACTGGTGATAGTGAACAGATTTTATAAATTGTCAAAATATTAATATTAGTTTTTTTAATGCCGTGAGTCAAACTAGTAGACTCTTGAACCTTTTTGCCTGAATTTTCCAATATTTCTTTAAAGGATTAAGCAAGCCCCTGTCATTTACCTTTCCACCTTTGCCGTATTGTATACTTTCATAATCTGTACTTAGTAGTTGGCTTGCTGATATTTGGAGTAAATATCCTTACTGTTTAGATGACAGACCTGTTTTCACTTTTTAGTCACATAATTATTATGATGCTAAGTTATGATGATTTCTTACACATAGAATATGTATTAAAAATCTCAAGTATTTGAAAATCTCATCATAAAACGAATAACCTTCTTAGGGCTTAATACAATTAATCCATCATGCTCCTGTAGCCTATTTCCTAGTGTTATCAGGCTATCTGTAAAAGCAATTCCCTTACAGATATTACTGAGAGACTTGACCTTGAATTCCCTAAGAGAAGACAGGGTGATGCTTGGATGTTACTGTCTGAAGCTAATGTATTCATTAAATTAAGCTGGGCCATTCAGTTCAGCTCTCCTTTTTTCCTGAGCCTCCCCATCCTCTTTATTCACAATCACATTCTGGACCTCATGTTAGCTCATATCATTCAAGTTCTCAACTTTGGTGCATGAATCTGAGTCTAATCTCTTGGCTCTCTTAACTTTCTCCCACCTAACACCTCACCAGCATTATGTTATTTCTCTCTTCAAAATCACTCCAAAACCTTTTTTTTTTTTTTTGCATTTATGTCACCATCAGTTTTGTAGATGTTTATAATTTATCGAAGAGAATAATGATTCACTTTAGTATATATCATCACCTCCTTCAAGTGCTGATAAAGACTCTGACATTTGATCCTCAGAACAACCTTGAGGAGAATATATTAGAATTATCCCTATTTCACAGATAAGGAATAATAAAATTGAAGGTCAGAAAGTTAAAAAAATTGCTGACAGTTCAGACAGTCTAACTTCAGAAGAGGTGTTCACAGATCACTAGAGAATATAAACTTACATGCTCTGTTTTTGTTGTTTTATTTTTCAACTCTATTTGTATTTTATTATAATAGATATAATTTAATTTTTAATTGGCACATGCATGTGTCAGGGTCAATGTTATGTTACATCTAGGTAGATCTCCCATTTCAGAATCACACAGAGTTGCAAATGTTGCAGACTGCAGACATCACCTGCAGACATCGCCCGATCTTCTAACCACTATGGGAATGCTGTCTACAAAGAGTGTAGAGTGTATTCCTCTTAATTCTGGTTGGACACTGAAGGAAATAATGTATACAGTGGTCCATTTCCAAGTTTTGCCTAGGTCAGCAAACTACAGAAGAAAGAGGATTGCAATGCATTGTGGGCTGCAAAAAATAAAGCCCGACGACCCTAAAAAAATCTACCCAACAATCAATAGGCAACTTCAGGAAAGATTGTAACCCCATAGGACTCAGCCTATAAGGAACCAGGGGAACTACCTGCACACTAGGGAATAAATTGCTTGTTGAAACTGTGCTGAGTGTGCCTGCTGATCAGACATCTGACCTAGCAAGACCATCATTAAAAGTCTCACCTTCCCCCTTCTCCGGGTCTCTAAGTCCATTCTTTGGGTTTGGACAGGTAAGTTTGTTTCTCACAGGCACCACTACTTGAGGAACACCCTTTATCTGCATACAGTGTGACTCATCCAACATTAAACAGCTGTTTCTTTTGCTTCTTTCCTCAGATGTGACAAAGAAACAGTGCACTTTTTTTTTTTCTTTTACTCTTCAGTATTTGTAAGTCATCACTGTCTTGGATGTAGAAGTGATTTCCTAACAAGTACTTCTCCGTCAGATGACTTACCCTAATCAGTCGCTTAGTTCAGCATTCAAAGAGAATGGAGTATGTACATACTGAGGTCGACTGGAGATGCGATTGCCAGGTAACCTCTTGAGTTTGTCAGGCAACTCCATGCAAAGGCCTTATAAAGGAAAGGAATTATTCTGTGGCTGAAAGATACTTCCACTTATGAATTAAGATAATTACAATATTGTACGGTTTCTCAATAACTTATGGTTAAAGCCCTGTGTTATTTAAGGGCACCTTGGATGGGCATCTTAGATAATAGTCATGGATTTCTCACCCACGGTTTTCATTTTAAAAATCATACAGAACTCAAAAGCCCTCACTGAGAAGAGGCAGTGAGCTTGTCAGGAAGTTAGCTTCTGTGTAAGATATTGTTATCACACTGTTACAGATAACAGAGATCTGAGAGATGAGATCGCTCACTCTCACACCAATACAGAGTTAAATTCAGTGCCTGGTATTCATAATATATCATGTGGTTATCTTCCTCTTATCTAGCAAAGCCCACCCTTCCTGTTACTACCTGCTGTCTCATAGCACACCTGGTATTATTACTGCACATGCTATACCACAGCATACATGAATCAGTATACACATACACTTGAGGCAATATCAAGAAAACTATTATAAATAGCTCTGAAAGATGAGTCAATTTAACACTAAACAAATATAATAAAGATCATCAAAGCCATAAGCATGCAAGTAAAGATGAACACAACAGACCACCTGACTTTCTGGCTCTATATCACCTCAGAATCAAAGTGAGGGATGTCCACATTGACCATAGCCTCAACCTGTATCTGGATCTCGGAACAGCTTCCATGTAACTTTCTCAGTTAAGTAAATGGATGTAACTCACTGTCTTTTTCTTAAAACAGGTAATAAATTATTTGTACCAATATGTATCACAATACAGTTCACTTAATTCTGTTGATAGGTTCTTGGAAATTGCAACTTTAAGTGAAACAATGTACTGTATGTCATAGGAACATAACTCTTGTTTTTATCAATTAGCGTATGGTAAGGCTGGTTTCCTTGTACACTACATTGTTTCATTTAAAGTCACAATTTCCAAGAACCTCTTGATGAGGTTAGGTGAGGACTTACTGTATAAGATAAAAATCCAAGAAGAACAGCTACCATTTGCTTGTCAAATAATATGCCTAAGGTTTTATAGTGGGTGCTATGAATGTACTTTTTGTTTGTTTAATGATTATAATAATATTATGCTATTTGGATACGTCTATGTATGAAGTGGGTATATATTTGAAATTACAAATTTATACAAATGCAATTTTGTTTTTATTCAACACATTTGAAAAACTCTCATTTTGATAGTTTGGTCAAATATTCAATTTTAAATACGTTTTAGACCTCTCCACTTGGTAGGTTCATATAATAATCCCTGTGGCTTAGGTAGTATTTGAAAAATGAGGAAAAATACATAACTGGGGGAAAATACTTGGCCATAACCCATTTCCACAAAAACCATCATGGTTGTCTTACTGTAATTAAGATGATAAAGAAGGATGAAGAAAAGTGTCACTTACAGAAGGATGTGCAAAGCTAAGGGGCAAACAAGAGGTGGAGGGGCATGCACAGACTCTCAAGTGAAGTGAGCACTAAGTATCACTAGGACTTGCGTCTTCCTGGAGTTAAGTCAAGGAAATATGCTTCCAAATTCACCGGAGGAGGAAAATCTGCCTTCTTAGTCTTATAAAGACATCACCTCCACCGATAAATACATGTGCACACCAAACACACACACACACACACACACACACACACACACACACACACGAGGGAATTCAAAGACCCCCTTTCCTCCTGATACTTCCAGGTACTGTGGATTAATCCATTCAAGTGGCTTTTGCCTTTGATGATAAAATATTTATGAACTCCGTTTCTTCTTTTGAAACTGATACCCAAATGTTTCCCAGTGCAAGAGACCTCACTTGAAGAGAAAGCAAAATACAGGTAGAAGAAACTCAGAGTAATACATTAAATTATCAATGGAGTAATAGAATTACAATATTTTCCAGAAAGTTTAAGAAAAAAAGGAACATGCCTGTCATTAATTCTGGAATAATTAATTAAGATCCTATTGGGTGACTAATCCTAAAAATATATTCTAAAATGTCATTTCCGTTAATCCTCTGAATGCCCTATAAGACATATCTAATCATGCATATTTACAGAGAAAGAACTTGAGCTTCAGAGATGCTGACAAACTTGTCCTAGTTCACACAATTAGACGATCTGACTTTTAATAGAAAGTGAATTATTTGGGACTTCAAGTAATCAGCTTCCATCTTGTAGTAAGATGAATCAAGAGAAAAGAAATATAAATATATTTAGATATTAGCTATCCAATATTGGCTAGATTTTTGTAAGTGTATGAGCAAAAGTAACTCACAAGGGGATATAAAAATTGCTTTCACTTGACCATACCACATCCCCACAGAAACCAAAACAAATCTATTGAAAAGCTGGAAAGTTCATCAAAAGGGAACAACTGTGATTATAGCCACAAAGGTCATGGTAAAGGGGAATAATTAAGGGGTCAGCTTTGGCTTTATATCAATGAGTCATCTGTCCTTATTCATTTATTACTAATCTAAATTTCAGAAATATTTGTTGAGCATGTGTTTTGTGTTAAATATCACTTAGGTAAATAGAATGCTGACATAATGCATCTATATTTTAATGGTATCAGTCACAACAAGTACTCGGTAAAATTTAGTTGCTATTTTCTTTTCAACATTTGCTTATAGTTTAATTCAATCTCTTATAAATTTTTAGAGTTTCAATTCAATCGCTGCAATCTAAGCAACTTATAAAAAGCATAATCAATTAAAATACATTTAAAACACACTCCAACAATGTCTCAAAATACAAAGGTTTAATAAAATGTATTTATGGGATCTAGATTAATACGTCACTTTGAATACAGTCATCTGGTCTCATTCCTTCTCAAACCCTCACCAAAGATCATAAATATACATCTATCTATCATATAATAGATATTTATAGTAGAACTCACTTAAAGAGAAAGCAAAATACATGTGAAAGAAATTCATAGTAATATATTAATACTATATGTATAGTTATGTATATATATAGTTTATGTATTTTACAAATAACTATACATTTTTATAAAATGCTGTAATACCACTGTATTAGTTTCCTTAGTCTTCCATAATAACATACAATAACCTGGGTGGCTTAAATAACATACATTTATTTTTTCACATCCTGGAGACTGAAAGTTCAAGATCAAGGTGCCTGAAGGGTTGGTGTTTGGTAATGGCTGTCCTTGGTTTGCAGGTGGCTGTCATATTGCTGTGTCCCCATGTGGCAGAGAGAGAGAGCTCTAGTGTCTCTTCCTCCACTTACAACTCCAGGAGTCCTATCAGATTAGGGTCCCACAATTTATGAGCTCTTTAACCCTTGATTACCTCCCAAAACTCTATCTCCAAATACAGTCATCCTGAGGGTTAGGCCTTTGGTATGTGAATGTTGCTACCACAGTAGCAATAGAGAAGAGAACAGGTGAGGATGCAATGGCAGGAGAGGAGATAACACCTCTTTTCTGGGAGGCAGATTGACAGGTTCTAACTAGCTCAGCAGTCTTAAACCACCACTATCGGAGGTTAGTTGACAATCATTATATTCCCCATAGAATCATTAAAGCACTCAGGATAGAAGCACTATGAACCTAAAGTAAGGAGGAATAGGTGAAAGCTGTTTGAGAAGATCATGAAAAACCTTCACCCTTCCATGTTCCTTGGTGATTGTCCTTTCCCCTGCAATAAACATTTGGAGTGTTCTCTAAAGAAGATAATACAGATGGTCGCTCTACTTGGCACTGTAGCACAGATGAGGCCAAGGTACCTCACCCAAACCAAGAGGATAGCGTGTCCACATGCATGTTAAATGTTATACCTCCAGCACCTTCTACCACTCAAGTTCCAGAACAACGGAAATTAGATTTTGCCATCCACACACAGACTAAAAGACACTTCTCTAGAGAACTCAACCTTGTCCCAGAGAAACAAAGATTCCCCAACAGAAGAGCCTGCTCAATCACCCTATGTGAAGCTCAGAGACAGAAGCCATCCCCTCGTCCATATGTTCAGAACATTATGTCAGCTTTCCAGTTGCTCACTCTAACTCAGGAGAAGGCATCAAGTTTTACCAGATACACTAGGATAGTCTCTTTTTTGGAAGACAGGGGTCTAAAGAAATGAAAAAAAAAATTGTGACATGAAGGAAATAAAAACCACAAAGAGAAGACAGTTTTGGAAACTATCATTAGTAACAAGATTTTTTTAAGTTAACACTTAAGAATAAAAAAAAACTATTAAACAAATTTTAAAAACATCATTAATAATAAAGTACATATAAAATCAAAAGAAGATTTGGAAGATAAGATTGATAAGATGTTCCAGAAAATAAAGCAAAAAGATGCAGAAATGGTAAAGAAGAATTTAAAAATATCTTTTTCAAAGTAAGGAATCAAAGGATAATCAATGCCCACCAGCATTCAAATAACAGAAGTTTCAGAAAGAAACAAAATTTAAAAATGTTACAATAAGCAATTCAAAATAATGTCCCAAAACTTTCGTAAATAGGCAGGTTGAAAGGGTCCACAAATTGTTCAAAATGGAGTTCTAAATAGACATAAAGGAAGGTGCACCTTTAAGAAACTGTATGAGGTCGGGTGCCGTGGCTCATGCCTATAATCCCAGCACTTTGGGAGGCCGAGGCAGGTGGATCACAAAGTCAAGAGATCGAGACCATCCTGGTCAACATGGTGAAATCCCGTCTATACTAAAAAATACAAAAATTAGCTGGGCATGGTGGCGCATGCCTGTAGTCCCAGCTACTTGGGAGGCTGAGGCAGAATTGCTTGAACCCAGGAGGCGGAGGTTGTGATGAGCTGAGATCGCATCATTCAATTCCAGCCTGGGTAACAAGAATGAAACTCTGTCTCGAAAAAAAAAAAAGAAAGAAACAAACAAACAAACAAACAAACAAACAAACAAAGAAACTGTATGACACCTGGAACAAAGAGATCCGATAAGTTTCCACAGAGCGGAAAAAGATAAGACTTCTCAACAGCAGCATAAGAGCTACAAGACTGTAAGGCAAAGCCTTCAAAATTCTGAAGAGAGATGGCTTCCAACCTACAATTCTATGTCCAGCAGGCATGAGTCAAGTGGGGGTGGAATAGACATATGTTTACATTGGCAGGCTCTCCAAAAACACAGTTACTTTACACCGTGTCTCAGGGTGCTGCTGAAGAGCATGTGCCACTGAAGGAATGAACATGCGAGGAACAGGAAACAGGAGACCAAAGAGAAGAGACAAATAAAAGGGGTCCCACAATGGCTGCTGTGCACTAACAATAGAAGGGTGCTGGAAATGTGTGCAAAGAACAGAGCTTTGAGTCTCACTGTGAAGACCAGAAAAGCACACAGAAATTCAGTGTCACCATCTCTTTTATTGGCGATATCTACAGTGATGAGGTGATAGAACATCAACAAAATGTGTTCCTCTAATGTTACTCCACAACCTAGTGTTCCTCTTTCATCAAAATCTCAGCCCCAGCTTTCTGTTCCTCATGGACTACAGTGCAAAGTTTAAGGAATGCAGATTAATAACTATTAAGCAATGCAGAAGAAAATGTGCAGAAGAAAACAGAGCATGTTTCATTCCAATAGATATACTACCATTTCCATGTATTACCTTACTTATAATGTGAGATATGTGCCCATATCTAAATGATCCCTGAGACCAGAGGAAGCTGGTCCTCTCATCTCCCTAGCTGAATCACACCCATTACCCTTGGAATAGGTGTATCTGTTAAACTCAAATTACACTAAATAAGAAGGGAAAGGTGATTCATGACCCCAAAACTGGGATTCTGTTGCAGAAAAATATGTATATATTTATTAATACAACCTGTCACTATTTTCAAGTATGTACATACAAATATTAAATATGGATAAAATATAAAATAACCTACAGTGATAGATATGTTATATGTATATACTTGAAAATAGTGATAGATAGGTTAGGTATTTAAAGAATTTTCACAGAATGATTTGCAAGCATCTTACATAAAATGTAAAATCCGTATAGTAAAATAAAATATACTAACATGTTCATGGACATTTGTCTGAAGCTCCATCTCACTAGCTGGGTGGTAGGTGCCATTACAAGGTCTTCACAGACTCAGTTCTTCATCTTTAATTGGGCACATTTCACAGTAATAATGAAAGATTTAAATACAATAAGCCATGTATGTTTTTATTGTGGAAATTAGCATGTAATACATCTCAGTAAAGGGTTCCTATTATCATTCACTTTCCTTATCCACCTTGCTGTGAGATCGCTTTTCTTTAAATCTATCACACATTTAATGGTTTGGTACACAAAGCCCTAAGTCCAGCAGTCTGTCCATTCCACACAACATATCCAGGAAAGAGATGTTGCTAAGTGAAGGGATAGGTTACTTCCATAAACTTCAAAGATTAATTTGTCTTCCAAATGCTAAACTCCTACCTGGAGAGTAGCCTACACACTCCAAAGGAGCAGTTCATCAACAGAATTGTCAGAACCTACGCAAAAGAACTGAGATGTTCTCATTTGTCAAGAATTCCCTCAGCTTGTTCTTTATGTCTCATTTCAATCCATGCTTCTCCACATGCTTCAATATGCCAATCTCTTTAAATGCTTTTCTGATTATTCAAAACACTCACCACATTAAATGAGGATACTGTTCCTAAATTTCTATTTCCATCAAATCTACAATGAAAGTAGAAATAAAGAAATGACCTTTTTCTCTTCACCTTCAACTGTTTTACAGATATATTAATGCAGGACATAAAAGTTTATTAATGTTTTTACTATTTCGTTATATTTTATGATGTTAATTTTAAATGTCTTCCTTATACATTGTATAACTTTTCTCTGTGTCTTATTTACTTAAATATATTTGTCAACTGCAAAGCATCCATTTATATGAATTATTATTGTGTTTTAATGATAATATTTAATGTATAGTGTAATAATAAAAGAAATAAAAATGAACAAATTTTCATGAATATTCAAGAGCTCTATACTTATTCAAATTCTTTTGTTGCAAAATTAGCCTATAAATTTCTATACAAACCCATGTTTTTCCCAGTATTAAACTTGCAACTATTATGAGTCTAATATCTCTAGTTGTGTCAATTTTTATTTCTGTACAACGGTCCTTTGCTTTTGGGAAAATAAAAAGACATGAGAAATGCCAAGCATCAGAAGGTAATTCTTAACATATAGAAGACAGCTTGACCACATATCCAGCATAATATCTTACTGATAGTATATCAATTAATACATTTTCAAAATCTGCAGGAAACAAAATGGAAGTGATTGTGGGAACCCCGAATGTAACAATATTTAAAATTACATGTAAATGACCTTACATCTGGATGCTTTACAACTCAATTTTTAAAATTCTTGATAGTCAATAATGATAATATCATTCCCGTTTTGTATTAGAAAAAAACCAAGACACAACAATTTTAAGTAATGCGCCTAAGTTTGCAGAGCTTCTCAGCAGCAGTGCTGGCAATTTCTTACAGCCAGCTTGACCCCAAAGTCTGTACACCTGGCTACAGTCTCTATTTCCAGGTGTAACTACAAGTGCAGCATTGACAGACAGACTGCAGAAAAGAAGAGCTGCTCAAACTCCTATTTGGTTTCTGTCTTTCCTGTCAAGGAGATAGATCTTCACACTGGAAATGGAAGACAATATTAAGAACGAGAAATTCTCAGCTGAGCTAGGATAGTTTATCAAGAGAACACCAGTTTTCTCAAAGTGCATTCCTGTCCCAAGGCCTTGAAGATTATTTCTCAAGAGGAGGAGAGCCCTGCAGCTGAGAGGGCCAAGCTGGAGATGATGTTTGAGGAGGAATAGACATGAGGAAAATGAATAAAATGAAGAAGACAACAACATTAATCAAATAGATTATTGAAAGCATGGCTTATTTAATTCTGGAAAAGAAAGTGGGGACAATTAGTAATCAGCATGCATCAAAACAAGTAAATAGAGCTAACCAACTCAGCTCCCCATGGGATTGCTCCTAGGCATGCAGGTCCTGGTGTTACCCTTCACCAATCACCCACTGTGCCAGGCACGCTAATTGTTTCGTATTCAGCCATCGACGATGAGACATTAAAATCTGAACATCAAAGACTGCTCATGTTGTTAGACATGTAGCAGCTTGCCATGGACCACATCCTTTTTGATGTCATTTAGATGTTTGCTGCATCCAAATCTCTTGTGAAAATGTGACCTCCAAATTTGGAGGTGGGGCCTAGTGGGAGGCAGTAGATGAGGGGGACAGATCCCTCATGAATTACTTAGTGTCCCTTGGTGATAAGTGAGTTCTCACTCATCTATATGAGCCTGAGACCTCCCCCTTCTCTCCTGCTCTGGCTCTGGCCGTGTGATGCATCAGATCCCCCTTCACCTTCCATGATTGTAAACTTCCTGAAGCCTCACCAGAAGCAGATGCCAGCACTGTGCTTGGCGTGCAGTCTGCAGAACAATAAGCTAAATACAATCTTTTTGCTTTATAAATTACACAGTTTCAGGTATTTCTGTACAGCAACACAAAAATGGACTAATACACTTCTTTTTACTTTATTTATTTATTTAGAGACAAGGTCTCACTCTGTCACCCAGGCAGGAGTGCTGTGGCACAAACTTGGCCCACTGCAACCTCTGCTTCCCAGGTTCAAGCGATTCTCCTGCTTCAGCTTCCAAGTAGCTGGGATCACAGGCGCCCGCCACTACACCCTGCTAGTTTTTGTATTTTTAGTAGAGATAGAGTTTCGTCATGTTCAAACTCCTGGCCTCAAGTGATATGCCAGACTTGGCCTCCCAAAGTGCTGGGATTACAGGCACGAATCACCACACCCAACCTGGACGAATATATGTACTTCTTCAGCAAAATTTCCTTACAATGGGTATATGTATTTATCACCATATTTTATATTTATTTTATATTTTATATGTACTTGTCACCATATTTCTTCTGTTTTGGTCTTACACACCTGAACTAGGTAATTTCCAGTGCCCAGAGAGTATTACATGCAGTAAGTGCTGAATAATTTATTGTTGAGTAAATGAATTCCCAAGACTTGAGTATCCTAAAAAATATTGCAGACTCATCCTTGACACACACTTACTCTCAAATCAACTTTCCAACTGTACTTTCCACTAAATACTCAGGTCACTGCATGTTCTCACTCATAGGCAGTTGTTGAACAATGAGAACACATGGACACAGGAAGGGGAGCATCACACACTGGGGTCTGTTGAGTGGGCCAAAGGAGGGACAGCCAGGGGGTGGGGAGGTCGGGGAGGAATAACATGGGGAGAAATGCCAGATGTAGGTGGCAGGGGGATGGAGGCAGCAAACCACATTGCCATGTGTGTACCTTTGCAACAATCCTGCATGATCTGCACATGTACCCCAGAGCCTAAAGTACAATTAAAAAAAAAAAATACTCAGGTCACAAGTTACCACTGTCTTTGATCTTTGAATATCTTTCCAATTTCATGGCATTATATTATTATTCATCTAAATGGACTTTTCTATTTTTTCCAAAGTTATTGTAAAATTCTGTCCCAGATGCATGCTTGGATGATCTGGAATTTGCAGGTTTGGGAAGGAAGCCACCTGTGTCCTTGGGGGGGATCGGGGAAACTATAGACAGAGATAACACAGTGATCAGGGAGGAGTGAAGAGATGGTGGAGGCAAATTTTTACTTCAAAGGTCTGGTTGGGTTGACCATTGGAATTTGCAATTAATTTTGTATTCTGGCAGGGTATCTGATCTTTCAGGAGGAAAATAACTCATCTTAAGGCAAAGGTTCTGCTAAAAATTTTATCGACACAATCTATTATTAATAAAGAATGGTCTGGGGCTTTCAACTCAGTAAAATTAGAATATTTACATTCACTAGCTTTTCCTCCTACATTACAAAAATATGATAATTTGTAGCATAGTAAGAACTTACAAATGAGAAAACAATCAGCAGTCACAATCCAAACATCCTAAGAAAACCCATGTTGAAATAATGCTGTAAATATTCCATTGTCCATGGTTTATACTTATTTGGGATCGCTTGATACACATCACTCTTACCATAACCATTTGAGTAATTAGCATATCCCTTTGTCATAAAGAATTATTTTCAGGCAATTTAATAGGTATAGTGCTCCATCATATGAATGTAGTGGAATTTCCTAAAATAATCCTTATTATTGATAGTCATAAAATAATGACAGAATGTCAGAATTTTTGATGAGAAATTTTAAAGTAGAATACTTAGGTAAATGTATGAATACAATTAAAGCTTTTAATTTATATTTTTACATTTATTTCCAGAAACTTTGTCTCAGTTTGTGTTGATATCTACATAATCATAAGTTTAAAGCAATGTTGATTATTTTAGGAAAAAAATGGTAGCATATTTTGTCAATATGTATTTCTTCAGTTATACATGCTTTTATTCCATTTGTTTAGCAATTTTCTTTACCTCTCTAAATATTGTTTTTAGACAAGTGTTAGATTTGTAGAAAAGTTGAGAAAATGGCACACAAAAAGAGTTTCCATACAATATACGTAGTATCACTTATTCATAGCTTCTTACATTCCTTTGGCACATGTGCTGTAATTAATGGATTAATATTAACATTATTCACTAAAGCTAATATTTTGTTCAGGTTTCCTTAGTTTTTATTTAATATCCTTTTTTCTCAAGATCTCATCCAGGATATCACATTACATTTATTTTCCATATTTTTCTAGGCTCTTCTCGACTATGACAATTTAACAGGCTTTTCTTATTTTTGATGACCACGGCAGTTTTGAAAAGTACTACTCAGGCATTTTGTAAAACGTCTCCGTATTAGTCTGTCCTTATGCTGCTAATAAAGACATAGCCAAGACTAGGTAATTTATAAAGAAAAGAGATTTAATGGACTCACGGTTCCACCCAGCTGGAAAGGTCTCACAATCATGTTCCACTATCACCACAGTGCAGTAGTAGACTATTTTCAACACCCTCAAAGCACTCCTCATGGCTGTTGGTGGTCAATCCCCATTGCTATCCCCAGTCCCAGGCACCACTAACCTGCTTTCTGTCTCTGTAGATTTGTTTTTACTCTTTATTTAATTTTACAAATACGAAACATTTTGTCACTTAAAAATCAGAGTTTCTATAGTTTTCCCAGATTAAAAAATAATAATAATTAAACTTTTTTCAAAACCTTTAACCTACCTCCTTTTTTTGCTCTAGAGGATAATGCAACATTGAAAAAATGATTTCAAAGTAGATTGAATAAATCCTAACGTGCTGAAACGGGATAAGTTCCCTTATCCCCCTTGCAGGGCATGCCATGGGGGTGTGGCTCGCTTTGTTGGTGCCCTGCTGCTCATACCCCTAGGAGGAGCCCACAGACAGGCAGGTTGTGGAGAGGGAACTTCTAGGGTGGAGTGTTTACTGTTCCCAAAGCTCCAGTGGGCCTGTGTTACAGTGCACTCTGAGCAGTCCACAGGCAGCTAATGTTAATCAGCTCAATCAGACCCTCTGCCTTACTGCAAGGACAGAGGGCTTTGTGTATCCCGGGTTCTTACCTTAGTGTGCTGGAAAAATCGGATCACACGTGGGCTTGGAGGATGGGTGCAAGGTTTTATTGAGTGGAGGTAGCTCTCAGCAAGGTGAATGGGGAGGCCACAAGGGTGATGGAGTGGGAAGGTGGCCTTCCCCTGGAGTGCAGCCACCCAGTGGCTGGACTCTCTCTGACTCTCCTCTGACTGCCCTGGCCCAGATTCAGGTCGTCCACCATCGATGGCCTGTAAACGTTTGCTAGTGACTGTCGGTGTGCTGTTTCACTCCTTTGCTCCTCCCCACGTCCAGCAGCCTGTGTGTTCTTCTGCCAGTGTGTTCCTCTTGACACCCGGCCACTTGTATCTGTGCCCACTAGAGTCCCAGGGTTTTTATAGGCACGATATGGGGGCATGTGGCAGGCCAGGGTGATCTTGGAAAATGCAACATTTGGCCTTAAAAATAGGAATGCCTATCCTCACCTAGTTCCATGGGCACAAGCCTGAGGGTAGAACCCTTGCCAGGGACCCCACCTTTTTCTACCCGGCACTTCCCTGCCCCACTCCCATATCAGTTTGAGCCAGGCATGGTAGCTCATGCCTGTAATCCCAGCTACTCACTAGGCTTAGGGCAGGAGAATAGCTTCAACCCAGGAGTTTCTAGACCAGCCTGGGAAACATGTTGAGATGCCTTCTTAAAAATAAATACGTAAATACTAATTTTTAAACTAAAGCTGTGCTTTTCTTTAAGCATGGGGAACTTTCACTTTAGGTATTATTTCTTCAGTAATTTTTAAAATAAAATGAACATTTCAATGTTAATATAAATGTAAGTATTTTTCCTAAATAGTTAACAATTCCTCAACATTATTTCCTGAATAATTCAAAAAGATGCAATTTTATACAAAAGTTCTGTCGACCTAAAAGAAAGAAGCTGAGGCAAAATTAATATAAGTAGACAGTTTATTTGGGCCAAGTGTAAACACTACAATTGAGAACATAGGTTCAAGTTGCCCCGAATAGACATTCTGAGTAGCAGGGGTTAAAACTGGGTTTTTAAAAGCAGAAAAGGGCGATGAAGAATGGCCTGATTCAAAGCTATTTGTCAGGAATTCTCATTGGTTTACAGAAATAACCCTGATTAGGGATTGGCTCTACATTGTTAAGCTACAGGGTGCAGATCATAGTGTCCAGTGTGGCAGTATTAAGTTAATTTATACTACTCATGACAATAACAGCAAGCAGTTTCAAGAAATGAATATATTGCTCAAGGGAAAGTAAGATTACTATCTCATTTTAAAGCTTCTCTGAGATTAATAATTAAAAAGACTTGCATTCTTCAGATAAAAGACATTTTATTGTCTCAGTGCTGTGTAATGTAATGATCTCAAAAACTAGTGACCTATTAAGTTTTGTGACAATAAAGAAATAAACACCTATCAATTTTCCCTAGAAAGGGGTGCTTCAATTAAAGTAACTATGTCTTTCTTAAACTTCTATAATATAACGTAAGTTTGGGTTTGCTTATTTATTTCTTACCCATAGAATAATTCACTAATTCACTCTTCAGCTGATTACTTGAAGCATAAAACAGCCAGGCAGAAAAACCTGTGTGGCCCAGGAAGTTTGTGTTGATTTATTTTGTTTATTTGGTTCTCAGCTGCTATGTTCTGGTAGGATTCTGGAAGCCAGACACTTTACCCCAAATAAGATGTTCTTTGGTGCAGTAATTCCAAAAAATGAGTTCTTGGCTGGAGCTCAGGCATCCTGGAAATCAGGAGAACCTAAGGACAAGTCTAACCTATGAAAAAAACTGTGCAAGAGCTAATATTTGGAAAAAAATTCAAGCCGGGCAGTGACTGTAAAAACTAAGGGAGACTGGGTGCGGTGGCTCATGCCTGTAATCCCAGCACTTTGGGAGGCCCAGGTGGGTGGATCACTTGAGGTCAGTAGTTCGAGACCAGCCTGGCCAACATGATGAAACCCTGTCTCTACTAAAAATACAAGAATTAGCTGAGCATGGAGGCAGGAGCCTGTAATCCCAGCTACTCAGGAGGCTGAGTCACAAGAATCGCTAAAACCTGGGAGTCAGAGGTTGCAGTAAGCTGAGATCGCACCACTGCACTCCAGCCTGGGCAATAGAGTAAGGCTGTTTTAAAAAAAACAAAAAGCAAACAAACAACAACAAAAAAAAAAAACTAAGGAAAGGCTGATGGCAAATATAAGCCCACAGAAAAATCAGGATTGTGGCAAGAACATGGGAATGGATGAAGTCTCAGGTGGAGAGGATGATCCTGGTATTGGTTTTATCTATAACCCAGGTAGATGCTACGTATAGGCCAGTGCTACAATCATAAAGCTTGACTGGCCAGCCATGACGGCTCCTCTGGAGTCTCTTCCTATCTTTACCTTGTGAATGTTTTGGCTTGTTTATAAAAAGAAAAAATGCATACAGAAAAAAACAAAAAACTGCAATGTTACAGAAAGGTAGTAAATAAAAAGAAAATCTCGTTCATTCCTAGATTCACTACTCAGCAGTAAATATTTTAAACTATTTATATTTTTGGTTTTTCATGTTCTTAATAGCACAACTGGAAATTCAAATCCTAAATACCTATTTCTTCATTTTTCAAGTGTGGAGAGTATTAGATTCACTTCTTGCTAAGAAAAGTTGAACTTTTACTAACATCTCACCCTCAGTCCAAATTATATTTCATAACCAAATGCAGGTTTTCAGTTTTAGTTTTATTATGAACTAGAGCTCACATAGAGGATTGTATGTAAAACCTGTAAGTGTCATATAACAAATAAATATATGTTAAATGTCCAGATAATACAGGCTAAACGATATGGTTTAGCTGTATTCCCACCCAAATGTCATCTTGAATTATAGCTCCCATAATTCTGAGAGGGGCCCAGTGGGAGGTGACTGAATCATGGAGACAGGTCTTTCTCATGCTGTTCTTGTGATAGTGAAGTCTCATGAGATCTGATGGTTTTATAAAGGGAAGTTCTCTTACCTGATGGCACGAAAGCTGTCCCTTTGCTCTTCATTTGCCTTCCGCAATGATTGTGAGGCCTCCCCAGCCATGTAGAATTGTGAATCAATTAAATGTCTTTCCTTTATCAATTACCCTGTCTTGGGTATGCCTTTATTAGCAGCGTGAGAACAGACGAATACACTAAGAAACAGAATGCAACCAATGCTCCGAAAGCCCTGAGATAGTCCTTTGTGTTCATAGCTCCCTAGACCCCTGTATGAGTTGTGATAATTTGGTGATAATTCTATATTTAATTTTTTATACTCTCCTGAATTTGGTGATAATTCTATATTTAATTTTTTATACAATTTTAACAACAGGTATGCCTACCTGTCTCAATATAGATTAATCTCTTTGATTCTGTACTTTAAAAGACATTCAAGATATTATATCAATTCATGCATACATATTTTATCTGCATCGACAAAAATATGGGCATTTCATGTGTAACCACAATGACACATTCATACCTTGTAATATTATTAGTAATTCCTCATACTATATTCAAATTTCACTGATTTTGTCAAAAAATTGCTTTTTCTGTTGGTTGGTTAGAACAAGAAGAAAATATAGGCCACACATCAATTTAGTTATTATGCTAAAACTAAACAGTGGGCCCATTTGGTGACAGCAATAGTGCCACCATTGAAAATTTTCTCATCTAATCTAATGTTGGCACTTGTTATGGATGGTTGCCTAAATCAATCATTACCCTAGGGCTTGCAAAATGTGTTTTTCTAATGGTTTCCTTCTTTCCATATTTGTTAATTGAAATGCTTCTGTAAAATTTAACTTTCTCTATCAACTTGGTCTTTGATTACCCAGAAATATAGTTCATACTTGTAAATCAAAGCCTTAATCATTCCTGCTGAGCCTAGTTTTATGAGTGAGGGCTCCGTGCCTTAGTTGTTTCCAACCATATCTCCATTTATTATCTATTCCTAGGTAGCAAATTATCCCCAAACACAGCAACTCAAAACAACAAACATTTGTTATGTCATACAATTTCTGAGTGTTATGTATCTGGGAGCAGCTTCACTGAAGGTTTTGGCTCAGGAGCTCTCATGACGTTATAGCCAAGCTGTGGGCCAGGCCTGGCAGCATCAGTAGATTTGGTTGGGAGGTAAGGACCTTCTTTCAAGAAAGCTCATGGCTATGGCCTGAAGGGTTCAGCTACTTGCTGGCTGTTGGCAGGAGACCTTGACTCCTTGCCATTGGAGGCTCTTTGCAGGACTGCTCAGAAGATGATGGCTTCCTTCTCCCAGAGCAAAGAATCCCAAAGAGAAAGTGAGCAGGGAGGAGGCACCTGTACCTTCCATGACTCATCTCCAAAGTCATACACTGCCAATTCTGCTCTAAATTTTTCATCTGGAGTGAGTTGCTGAGCCTAGTTAACATTCAAGGGAAGGGTAATTAGGCATCACCTCTTAAAGAGAGGAGAGTACTGTGGACACATTTTAAAACCAACATAGTATCCTTCCCCCCTTCCTTCCTTCTTTTTTTCCTTCTTTTCCTCCTCCCTTCATTCCCTTCTTTTTCTCTCTCTTCCTTTCTTTTTTTCTCTCTTTTCTTTAATGCTGTGCTCAACTCCTCAGAGGTTATTCATGCATTTAACATTTTACGAGGGCATTTATTATTAATATTTTTATGCACAAAATTTCCATTGTAATGGGACCCTTTATGCTGAATCCTTTTCTCATGACTCACTTAGGACACTTAAGTGTCCTTTTCTCATGACCTTATTCATCTTTGATAGCCTTCTATCTTTCTGGCATAGTAAGGTAACCAGTTGATCTCATATATTTTTTGCCCCAGATATGGAAATAATCATTTATCCAAAGTATTCTATACCTGCTCTTGATTGAAGAAATGTTATTTAGAGGCCATGGACTTGTCACTAGGTATGATTTTTGCCATTGGGTTGTCATGGTCACTATACTTCTTCAGCAGACATAGCTAGAAAGTGTGTATTTTAAAATAAAACACAAGTCCATGTTAGTATTTTTAATTCAATGTTTACATATAGGTTTTACTTAATTTCATTGTTTTCTGCTGTTTTGTTTTTTCTCTTACACTGAAAATATTGGTAACTAACAAAAATAGCATATTAATTATTTACATTTTTCTACCATAAAAATAAAATAGTTTTAGAATAATAAATTAATATTACAAATAAGCTTATTAATTAAAGCTTAGGATTTCTCTGTACCCCTAGCTTATATTCCACAAAGGATACATAGTCAAAATGTTGTTTCCTGAAATTTAATTTTTCTTCATTGTTATCACAATATATATATTTAAATTAGTTTCAGCATGCTTCTAATATGTAATAACTTATGTCATTTCTTCTTAAATCTTACTTTTTATATATCTAAAAAAATGAAAGGATTTTCAAGTCAACATTATTTAGCAAAATATTTTTAAAGAAGTCTCACCTTCATCCCTGTTCCTTATATCTTCTTCTAAATTCCACTTATTACTTTATTGTAAATTATATTATTTGATATAATCCATATATGTTATATATAATTTATAAAAATTATTTTATTATTTATTATAAGCACTAATAAAGTAATAAATAAAACTACTCATAAACGGTTTCCTTCTTTCCATATTTGGAAGTAATAAAGTTCTTTAACTTATTATAGGCAACTAAAGTAATATTTATTCATTTGATTACAGATTTTCTATTGGAAATCTACACTCTCCATTCTACTATCCTGTCTTTCATCTAGAAATACAAAATATAGTATGTGATATAAAGTTCTGACTCTCTTTAATTGAATAAAATTCAGTGCTCTAGTGACCAAGAGCTTATATCAAATTCTTCTCATCCTTTTTAATAGATGCATAATACAGCATTGCATGATTCTATTTACACAATCAACTTCGTTTTCATGGACATTTGATGTGCTTCTAATTTTTGCTCTTATGAAGAAAGTTATGAGAAAAACGATTACTTTTGTTCATCATACATTGTTATAAATTTCTAGGAGTAGGATTTGTAAGTTAAGAGGTAAATATACATGCCATTGTTCCAGATATCACCAACATATTTTCCATAAAGAATGTATAATTTCAGTTTCTTACCGGAAATATATGATAGTGTCAGTTCCTATAAAACCTAAGTGCAAATTACCTGCTTTCAGGTTTTTATTTCTGTCAGTTGATGATGAGTGTTATTTCAATGTAGTTTTAACTTTTATCTCTTCTACAATAACTGAGTTTGAGAATTATTCCATATTGTCAAGACAATTATGTTAACTTTTAGTTTTAAAAATTATCATATATTCACAAAGTAGTTGTAAGGAGAATAGAGTCCAAGTATACCTTTTACCCAGCTTCCCTTAATGTTATTGTACATAATTGTGGTTAATTTATCAAAGCTCTTAGTACTAATATAATATAATTAACTAAAAGGCAAACATTATTTGGATTTTGCTGTTTTCCTTTATGTTCTTTTCTGTGTTTCAGGATCCTTTCCAAGACACCACATTGCATTTACTCTTCCTGTTTCTTTAGTTTTTGCCAAATGGAGATGGCTTTTTAGCTTTTCATTGTTTTTCCTTGAGACTTCTGAAATGTACTGGGCGAATGTTTTTGTAGAATCTTCCTTAGTTTGGGTTTGTTTCTGGTGTTGGCTTATGATTAGACTGGGCTTATTCTATTGAAAAAGATCACAAAGGGGAAGTGCTTTTCTTATCGAGGGGTATATGATATCAACATGACTTATTATTCAGGGTGTTCATAATGAACACTTGGATAGGGTGGTGTCTGCCAGGCTTCTCTATCACAGAGCTGCTACTTTACTGATTCAAACTTTATTTATTGGAAGCAGATCACCAAGCCAATCCACACTACAGGAAGGAGAACTATCACAGCAGTGGCGGTGCGACAGTGAGAGTGTTTTCTCTCCCCTTATTCTTTCCTGGGAACGTCTGGTGGGACTCTTGAAGAAAAACTACCCAAAAAGT
Organism: Saimiri boliviensis; assembly: GCF_048565385.1. NCBI lineage: Eukaryota > Metazoa > Chordata > Mammalia > Primates > Cebidae > Saimiri > Saimiri boliviensis. The sequence continues at coordinate 108,416,591 of NC_133458.1, forward strand.
TGCAAACCCTATTACGTGGTATCCCCTGACACTTCCATTCTCGTACTAGCGATCTTAACCTTCAGCACGTCATGGAATACTCCTAGCTGAACCTTCTTGCTGGCTAACACCACACTGAGGCATCTATCCCCATAAGCAATTGTCAAGTTCTTATTCTCTGCCGTTGCCAATCTCTCTCCAGATTTAGAGTTAGTGACATACCATCCCGGCCTCATTCTCTGCCTTTCAGTTATTCCCTTGTCTCCACCTATGTTAGTTACACTCAGCATATTCATTATAAGTTCATGATACTTCATGTGATAATAATTTTCCATGCTAGAAATTACCCTTCCCTATTTCCTAGAACTGGCAGTATTCCCACCACACTTTATAATCCAGTTCAAGTATATATGCCTCTCTTAAGACTTTTTTGCCTCTTCCACTGAAAATTCAAGGATGCGTCTTGTGTTCCCAAGAGTTTTTTCAATGCCTCTTTGAATAACTATATTGCACAGTCTCATAAATAATCGAAGCATGAGATGGAAGCTTGTATGTGGAATCTAAAATCTGAACAAATAGTATTGGACTATAAGGCTCAAAGAGTTCCCAAATACTCACCCAGTGTCGGGAAGAGCTACATGACCACAGATTCTAAATTCTGGTTGGCATTTTCAATAATGCCGTCCTGACAACTGAGCATCAGCCACGTGCCTGGCCCCACATGGAGCAGAGTCCCCTTGAGGCCACTTCTGTGTGGCCCCAGCTCCTTGCTCCTGTGGGCAAAGGACTTTTCATGCAGATCTCAGACACCAAGCAGTCTGGCAGGTGATGGCTTTGAGGAAAACGTCTGAACCGGGCCAAGATGTTTCCTCTTTTCCTTGCAACAGCTTCAACAGAGAGTTGAGCCAGCCAGCCACCAGCCACCACAGGGAGCCATCTCGCTGGACTTTAGATGATAAAATGCTGTCAGGAAGATGCTTGTTCTAACCTTGGGGGCCAAACACACGAACTCAGAATCCTTTCCACATTAATCTTCCAATGGGCTAAAAAAGCTTGGTTACTTGGCAGTTTTCTATCTTTTTTCCTGGCCTTAGGGTGGTGCTGATAGTCTTTCCAATTGTGTACCCGTCCAAGTTCAAATCTAAAAAAATGCAAGGCTATTTTTATTTCTTCTCAGAACTGTGTTGATAAAATTTGCTTGATGTATTTGGGCTGTATTTCTGGAATAAATTCTACTTGGTTATAATGTGGTATATATGTTATTAGATTTTGTTTAATGATATTTACCATTTTTACAGTGACATTTAAAAATGAAAATTGAGTTTCATTTTTAGGCAATGGTTATAGGTTTTCATATCAATATTATGCTCACATCAACAAACAACTTAAAATGTTTTTACTTTGGTCTATGATCTTGAACAGTTTTCTTAGTAGTAAGATTATATCCCTTTTAGAAACCAGGCGGAAGCAAACAAAACATTGAGAAACAATTAAAAATTTTCACTATTTTTTCCATGGAAATTGGCTTTTTATACTTTATACTACCAATATATTTAGTTTAATAATAAGTAAAGTAAATACTTATGGAGTTGCATTTTGGAGTAAACGTAAGCTTATGTATAATTTCTCTCTTTGTTTAATTATTTAATGTTTGATATTCCTACTACTTACACTGTACATGCTCCATCCATCAAACTTATTATTTTTTAATGTGTAGTGAAGGTTTTTCTATTGTGTTGATTTTTACAAGAAAGAGATTTAATGTTTACTCATTTATTAGTTATATTTTTTCTGTTTCCAACTTACTACTTTCTGGTCTTATTTATATGAATGATTTTATATTATTTATGTCATTATTGAATGGCAATTTTGTGTAATACAGTTGGGGAATTTTTTTTTTTTTTTTGGCAATTCCATGACTTTACCATTACAAATGGGTGTTGCTGCATATTTGAAATCATGAAAGTACATGAATACATAGGCTTTGGCAGGGGAAGATCAGATAACTGAAATTGACTCAAAGAGTTGCACATAAAAAAATTACACATTTGAAAGCAATCAAGATTCACTTTCAAATTAGGAGACTAGAGATTGGATTGTCATTTTCATGTATGGATGCAAATGTTTTAAAAATTCCATTACTAGAATATAAAATGATTAATGTATTAACTTCTTTATTGAATGAACATGAGTTCAACATTTATCATGTGCAATGTACTACAGAAATGTTTAGGGAAACAGAGATAAATAAAACACAGAAATTACCTTGAGAAAGTTTACCTTCTAGAAGAGACAAGGCAGACAGATACACACACATACGCATGCACACTCAGCTACACATAACTGCTCAGGCACACCCATATGCACTCCATCACTCACACACATGCATGTGTGCACATGTACACATACAAGCTTCCATCTCATGCTTCAATTATTTATGATAGTGTGCAAGATAGTTATTCAGAGAGGCATTGAAAAAACTCTTGGGAACACAAGACACATCCTTGAATTTTCAGTGGAAGAGGCAGAAAGTCTTAAGAGAGGCATAAATACTTGAACTTGATTATAAAGTGTGGTGGGAATACTGCCAGTTCTAGGAAATAGGGAAGGGTAATTTCCAGCATGGAAAACTATTATCACATGAAATATCATGAACTTGTAATGAATATGCTGAATGTAACTAGCATAGCTGGAGAAAAATAAGTAATTGAAAGGCAGTGAATGAGGCCAGGATTATATGTCAAGAGAAAAATTGCAAATGACTTTCAAGGCTCCTGTAAACTATATTTAAATTATACGGAAAGCTGATGTCAGACTTTGAATTTGGCTATGACTCCTCTTTTGTTCCAATCCTTTGCTCTTTCTGTTCCAATGAGTAGTTTCCAGACTTGATCCCATCCTCTATCACATTTTGATGTAATCTCATTTCTGGCATACAGCCTGCACCCTACTCCTGTTATTTTCTGATATATATTCTCATCTCTCACCCAGCTGTACAGCTGTTGCTGCAGCTATCTGAGATGTTTCTCTGGAAGACATAATACCTGTTGGCTTCCCACCAGCCTCTGCATGAGTCAGACAATTTGGCTGCAGTAGTGTGGTGAGGATTGCAAATGTGCAGCTGAGACATTCCATTTGCTGTGACTCCATATGCTGCCCATTAAATTCTGGCCACAATCTTACATGTTTTTACAATGACCCAAAGCAGCTTTCCTTTCCTCGGTGAAAAATTGATGCTTTTCATAAAGCCCAGTGCCCTGGCATGTCCATAATCATTCACCTGTCAATTGTTGCTTTGGTGTTGAGCAGCCTTTGAGCCTTTTCTATTGCTACCAGCTCTGGGAGGCAGTCAGAGTCCCTGCCCAATCTTGAGAAGAAGAGAGAACTTGCATCAACATGATCAGCGAGACCTCAACCAACTCAGAAATTCAGGTGGATGGGTCACATGCTTTCACAAAGCATGTCTTCAGCAGGGAGAGGATCTGATGAGGGAGAAGGAAAGGGTGCAGTGTATTTCAGAGGATGCACACGGCTGAGCCCTGATGCTGTGCTTTCTGGAGAAAAGAAGCCAAGAAGCCTCAAGCCGCTGTTGAGTCCTCTCCACATGCCCTTGGGAATGAATGATCTGGAAAGCCCTCAGCACATTGCTTAACTTTTCTCTGTAAATCAGTAACTGTTACCCAGGCAATTTTGGAGTCAGACTGTGTAGTTTACGTTCTAAAAATTCTTCTGGAAAGAAAGATGGGGCGGCTGCTTATATCCCTAGCTATTTCAGTTTCCTTGATTCAAAAATCTTGTATTATCAACTTTGCTCTTCCCAAGTTCATCATTATATGGGTGACATTAAGTATATTTTTAGAAATTTGACGTTTTCTTCATTCAGATTAAAGCCAGGAATCAGAATCTCTCTCTCTCTCTTTCTCTCCCTTTACAAGTTTGGCTTTGTTTTGCATTAATTGTGTAGAGATTATTTACTCAAGCTCCACCACGTTTTCTTTACATGTTGAGTATGACAGAGATGAAGCCATTAGTAGTGATACCATCCTCTGTCAGACACACTTTCAGAGAGGCAGCCTGAGACATGAGTGACACTGCCAGAGGAACACAGGTTCACCTCCGTTTCTCTAGCACAAAGCCCCTGGTTCACCAAACATACTTCTACTTCTAATGCTTGGAATAGTGGGTAACACTTTTAATTTTGTGAGAACCTTGAATTTGTATTTTGCAACAGTTGCTTCTGGTTCCTCTTTCACCCCAGGGCAGTGCTTCTACTTGTTATTCATGATTAAGTTTATGGATCTATGAATATCATGAAATTACATGCAAAATTTGTTTGTAAGAATATTTATTTTATTTGGATCTATTATTGCAATCAGATTCACAAAAATCTAATCAAGAAAAAATAAGCCATGCAGACTTAATTCAGATTGTATCCTTTTTAAGGAAGACAAATTTCCTTTAATAATAAAATTGGGAAAATGAATTGAAAGATCAACCTTTGCAGACCGCCTAGATACTGGGTGTTACAAGAGTGCATTTGACATCTCTGTGTAGTTAAACCAGTCATGTGCCTGCATTCCCAGCTACTACAGAGGCTGAGATGGGTAGATAGCTTGAGCCCAGGAGTTTGAATCTGCAGTGAGCTATGTCACACCACTGCACTGAAGCCTGGGTGACAGAGCGAGATCCTGTCTTAAATTAATAAATGTAGATGAATAAATAAAAAATAAGGCAGCCACACCATGCTGCCCTTTGTCAGTCTGGCCTAATTGTGAACACGGGCAAGTATTCCAATTATCTCTGACAGGGCATAGCCAGATTGGGAATGACAGGTAAGACTTTACTGAACATTAGTGCCAAGCAAAAGGTAAATAAATGCAGTCAGTGCCATCTAAGTAGATGAACTTCTTTAGAAAATATGCTCACTCACCTTCAGCATGTATTCTATGCAAGGGTCATATCTTGACCTATTTTTTTGTGTCACCCAAGAGTGGTCTCAAACATTTCACGACATTCTGACTTGTAAAATGGAAACTCAGTTTGAGAAGTTCAAACAGCGGCTGTCTCCAGGTACCTTTCTCCTGCTGTCTGTGGATGGCCTTTCCCTATGACTGACAGTGGGAATGAGCTGTCCCTACTTGTGTTTGTCTTTTTTACTCACAATTCCCTTAAAACTGCTCTTAATTTTCTTAAGTCTTCTCATAATGCTAATTTTTTTTTTTTAATTTTCTTTCTGCCTTAGACCCTACATCTGCAAAACTGTCCCCAGGCTGAAATAGAGGTATCTATTCAGATTTAAACTTTCTCCTCTAGCTGGAAGACTGGCTTACCAAATGCATGGAGTCAATAATTGGTACCTGCTTTAGGCAGGAAAGGAAATATAGTGCATACCCAGAGGGCCTGGAGTCCATTTGCAATCAGTACCCCTTGGATCTCTGGAGAAGTCCATTTCTGCAGTGTTTTCTCTGCTGTCTGCCCTCGGGATGGTGGAGAGCAAACATATCTGACAGTATTTGCTTGGTTCAGTGGCTCTCCTTTTGCTTACTGATTACTTCTGCCAATATCTGGAATGTCAGATACAGCACCTACATGTCATGGCAAGCTCACCTTAGCAGACCACGTCATTATTCGGGCGTTCTCTCATTTTCACACAAAAATAGGTAAAAAGATTATAGACATTGTGGTAGGCAATGACTACCATGTGATAGGTAATGACCATAGTGACTAAATCTCTTCTTTTGAAATGCTTCTGTTCTCATGGAAGAAGCAAATGAAGAGGCATGGGACCCTACAAACAAGGTACAAAGAGTTTTTGTTGTTGTTGTTGGACCTGTGAGCAGGCTGAGAAATGGCTTCTCCCCAACAGATCCAGCCCACAGGGAGGAGATTTCGGGGAGCTGGGTTTAGAGGAGGAGTACATGTTCTTCATACAGAGTAAGTCAAGGGAGAATTCTGGAAGTCAAGTAGTAATTTGTGAAGGAGATTTCTTTGCTTTTTGTGAGACGTAAGTATCACATTTGAGATGGCAGTCACTCATGGGAAAGGCCACTTCAGAGCTCCCTATCTATTCCTTTCTGAAGGCATGTCCTGGATGTGTTATATTTTTATCATGGAGAGACAAGAATATTGGTGTTCTCTTCCTTTAAATTAATCTCAATATCTAAAGCACATTTAATCATGTCTACTACTTTATGAAAAGCAGCAAAGTAAAACAAAATTGACTGTTGCAAAATAACTTCAGCCTCTCAAATTCAGTGCATCCTCTGGGTCCTTATAATTTTATATTTACATCTACAGGGAAAATATTTATTATTTTCAATTGATAACTATACAAGAACATTATTACAGTCAATGTAAAGGTGAAGCAATTTTAATTAGAGACCATCAATAATAATATTTAAAATGAAATTAATGCTGAATTAAGTCTGCGTTCATTTGTTTAACAAAGAAAACAAAACAAAAAAACTCTTAGGAAGCCAACTCATCCCAGGCAATTCTATAAACCTTAATCAGGTCAATTCACTTCAATTTGATTCAATTCAAAATGTTCAACAAGTATTTTCTGTGCTTTTTACTTAGTGTCAAGATTTATTGCAAAGCAGAGGTGCAGACATGATCAAGATATTTATTTTCTACTCTCAAGGAAATTAATAATAATAATATAGAAATATGTTCAAGGTGCTGAGAAACAGGTGCTCATGAATAATTTGATGTGGGGAAAATAATGATTCAAATAAGTAGTGGTGTTTTACGCCGAGTCTTGGGAATTTAGAGAGATTTCACATAGAAGAGTAAGATACGGAAGGATACCCCAGATATCAAGGCAAGATCAAAGCCTCAAAGCAGGCAGAAACACTGTTTCATTAGGAATGTGGACAGACTGCTGTGTTCATAGCACTGGTTGTACTGGGATATGGGAAGAGCATAAAATAGAAAAGGTGGGCTATGGCTGGGAAGGCCAACCTTTGCCAGGATGAATTCTGTAGTAATGTTGCTACACTGCAGAATAACATCTTGATAAGTACTACAGCAACATCATCATATTTGATCATAAAAATTTATTGAAATCTGCATTTTTATTACCAATTATAGTGCTTTTTAAATATTCTGTTTACATATTGTTTCCTCTGTTGACCATCACTCAATAAACTCTAATCTCACCAGATGTTTTTGCATCAGTGTAAAATGAATGATTTTGGTGGTACTTTGGGCACCTGTCTTTGGAGACAAAAATCACAAATAATCAGAGTGGACACTTCCAATCACAGATCAGGTAATGGTCTGAAGAAAGGGGCAAGTGGAGATATCTAGGTAAAAACTTTTCCCATCTATGGGAAAGAATTTGAAAACAGACTGAAAATGCAGCAAAATTACAAAATTCAAAATAAACGAGCACTAACAAATTTATGAGCTCTTATTGGTGAGAGAAGAAAATAGGTAACATAGGTCACAATTTATTTCAGCTAACCAGTACAAATCTAGAAAGAAACTATAGTTGTAGTTGATCAATATTGTGTGATAATTCAATTTACTTTTTACGTATTGAAGAATTTAGTTATTCAACACGGAGTGATTGACAAATCACTCATCAGTAGTGGTAATTCTGTTAAGATGGACTTCCAGGGTTTTCATCTCTCCTACATTTTGGAGGACATAGGAGGATAATCAGATAATCCCAGTGCAGTGGGACACTTATAATGAGAGCAGCAGCATTTCCATGAGGTAAAGGGAGTAGCAATTGATTAATTCTGGATAGATTAATTTTCCCTGAATTTACAAAATAAATATGTTCTTGCAATTGTCAGAATGAATTGCATTCTTGCTTGCAGGCAAGCCTTCTTTGGGCCATACACTCTTCACATTAATTTATGTTAATTTAATTCAGTTTATTTAAAGCTAACATCTTCTTGAGTCATGACTATTTGCCAGCTTAAAACTGCTAAGCAGAAATTATTTAATATGCACTATATTTTCAATTAGAAACTTTTATAAAAGGAAAAATAAGCAAACTCAAGGTTTCTTAACACAGTTTTGAGCACTGGACACTGATACCTCTGCCCGAGCTGGAAATGTATCCTTTCTCACATTTGATTCCTCACTGATATCTAAGACTTCTTCCAGAAATGTCCCATTTTTTCTGTAAGGGATTCTGTTTCACTAATGCATCCTAAGGTATGAAATGATATTGCAGATTTCACCATCTCAACATTTAAATTCATAACACACATCTTAAATGTATTACCATATAATCATGGCTCTTCATAGGTAACTATTTCATAAAACACTCAGGATATTGAAAGTTAGGTGTAAATGAGAACTTTCTATTACTACGTCTTTAAAGCCAGGGACTCTGCTCTTACCATTTTCACACCTCTCTTTCTCCTTCTCACTACTGCTAGTAAAGCTTCTCTGCTTTTAATGACTTGCATGATTAGATTTGGCACATCTGGAAAACCCAGGATTATCTCATCACCCCAGGGATGGAATATTTAATCACATCTGCCAAGTTACCTTTGCTATGTGAGATAACATATTTTCAGGTTCTGGAAGTTGTTAATTGCCGGTAATTCATTTTAACAATGTATAATTTAAAATAGTAAGTGACAATAGTGCAATGTATTTGTTTGTAAATTAATCTTAATCTGCAAATCCAGGTTGATGAATTGAAATCTGGATTACCCTATTCAGGGTTATCCACACCAAAGAGGGACAGTTAGCATAAGGATTTCTATCTCTAAAATTCTTTAACTCCTGCTATCTCAACCTTCATCAGAGATTTTGTCTTTAGCATGACAGCACATAGGAATAATTTTTCACAACTGAAGTGAGGGATGTTTACACATGAGGTAAATAGTTGTTTATAAATTGGTACAGTTATTTCCAGATCTCAGGTGAATGGGTATAAAAATGTGATGTGTCCACACTTCTTGCACCTTTGGAGTATTAATCTAGATCTTGAACTCTATTTGGCCCTGGGTGCCCACTTAAAGGCAAAATCTGTTGTCTTATCCACCTAGAGGTTTGGGATACAGCAACAAAATTACATTATACTCACTTTACATGGAACCATTTAACCAAGAGATAGAGAAACTTTATTTAGTATAGACAGTAGGAATTTCAAAAAGCTTGCAGGAGGAAGCTATAAGTTCTGGGTCTCTATTTGAAAAGAAAATGCTTGTTTTTATGCTTTGCAATCTTGTTTTATACTTCTTTTATCCGCTGGTAGCAAGACTGTGTATCTGTGTATGTGCATGTGTGTGTGTTTAAGAGAGATCATTTCTAGCCTCTAACTAGTCCTTTACTGGAGGTGATCAGTCTTGATGAAAATAACGCGGCTGGGTGCGGTGGCTCACGCCTGTAATCCCAGGACTTAGGAGGCTGAGGCAGGTGGATCACGAGGTCAAGAGATCGAGACCATCCTGGTCAACATGGTGAAACCCCGTCTCTACTAAAAGTACAAAAATTAGCTGGGCGTGGTGGCACATGCCTGTAATCCCAGCTACTCAGGAGGCTGAGGCAGGAGAATTGCCTGAACCCAGGAGGCGGAGGTTGCAGTGAGCCAAGATCGTGCCATTGTACTCCAGCCTGGGTAACAAGAGCGAAACTCCATCCCCCCTAAATAAAAGAAAGAAAAGAAAAGAAAAAAATATGACAATGTGACCATTACTGAGCATTCAGATTATTTCTCAACAGGAATGGATGTGGTACCCTCAGGGTGTATAAAGAAAAGGGGACTATTTTAGAACACTGACGTATAATTTTTAAAATATGTATGTTAGAACCAAGTAAGTAAAGTGAATTGGTGGAAGTCTTTTTTATATATTGTGAAAAACTGCACAAAGTAACAAGATAGTCATAAATATGCAATTAATTGAGCAGAGCCATGTAATTGTTTTAGATCAATTATTTAATTTAGTTCTAATAAAACCATTATGTAGTAGGAATCATTTTACACTTTCAATGTACAGTTGAGGAAACTGAGGCTTGCAGAAGACTGGTAAACCTTACTTAAGGTCATATATAAGGTAAGTTTTGGAAGCAGGAAGTTTCAAATACAGATATGTAATAGGTGACACTAATATTTCTCCAAGCAACTGAATAAAGAGTTCTTTATTTTAAACTTCATAGGATGCTGGCATATATTACATATTCAAAAGGTCTTCAACTCCTTTCTCCTCCTTGTGCTACAGATAAAATAACAGGAATATGGATATGTCCTGTCAGAGAAAGAGGATATTCTGTTAATAACAACTTCCTTTGAAGCCATGGAGGCTGCTCTTGCTGCAAATATTGCATTTGTTTATTATGGAATATATGGCAACAGAAAGGCCCTTCCTTGCTGGGATGAACACATCAGTTTCCATTTTCATTGAATTTAGTTAATAGGGCAGAGTCCCCAGTCAATATATGTCGTCACCTAGGTGTCGGCAAAGACAAGAAAGCGTGAAAAGTGCAGGCACAGAATGAGGAGGTTTATAGACACCAAATTTGTCTTCCTCCAGACTTAATATTCAATAGATAACTAAGTACTTGGGAGTCTACCAAAAGGGAAATTAAGCTATTAAGCAAGATGCATAATGTGGATTTAAGTGCATTTTACAAATTAAAGGTATAACTATGTTTGTTCTTGCTTGATGTCCTGAGATAGAAGCAGACTCACTTAGAGGAGACACCATTAGAGAAAAAAAAAAATGTGACCTCAGAGCCTTGGAAAGATATAAATAACTGCTGGGGTATGAGCATACTCGTAGAGAAGCTGTTTTGGAAGTCTTTGGAAAATTAGATGATCTTAAGAATATACAAAATGCCAACTAGCAAATAATTTACAAAACATTTTGAACAAATTTTGGGATTGCATTATTCTCATAGAAACAATCTTATTGCTTATTGGCATTTTGGTTTTAGCTAAATATAATATTGTGGTTGGTATTTTAATGTCTTTTTAAAAAAAATTCAGAAGACATTTTAGCTCAATATATTCTAAGCGTGTTTACTCAGCACACACCAATTCATAATGATCATTTAGCAGAATATGAAGAAGACATGCTAGTATAAGGCATAGCCTTGACTTAATAAATGTACAAATCAATGATAAGTTTAGACATGTACCCAAAGCACTAGGACCCAAAGTAGTGATATCTACTCATTCATCAAGTGTTTATTAAGTACCTTGTTTACATGTGCCAGGCTCTTTCTGGAACTACAGTGAAAATCAAGACAGAAACAGACAAAATTTAAAACAACTACCCTGTCTCTATAAAATTTACATTACCCAGAACTTACAGCTTCTTCCTGCAAGCTTTTTGGAATTCCTATGGTCTATCTTAAATAAAGTTTCTTTAAGATTCTCTTGGTTAATTGCTTCCATCTAAATTGAGTATAATGTTATTTTGTTGCTGTATCCCAAACCTCTAGGTGGATAAGAAAACAGAGTTTGCCTTTAAGTGGGCACCCAGGACCAAATAGAGTCCAAGATCTAAATTAATACTCCAAAGGTGCAAGAAATGTGGGTACATCACATTTTTATACCCATTCACCCATTTACATTTGAGTTGTTGGTGAAATATAATAAAAATGAATATAGAAAGCTTAGAATTCTACATGGGATGGTAGGCAAAATAATGCCCCCACCAAAGTGACCATCTCTTAATCCTGCAGTCAAGGAAGATGCTACTTTACAGGAAAACTTAGCTTTGCAGATAGGATTAAGTTTATGAACTTTAAAATAATAGGAAGTATATCCTGGATCATCCAATTGAGACTAATCTAACCACATAAAGTCGTTAAAAGCAGAGTACCTTTTCCCACTGCAGTTGAAGGAGACGTGATGAGACAAGCAAGATCCAAGAGATTATACATCACTGGCTTTAAAAACAGGAGCCATGAGTCAACAAACATGAGTACCTCTAGACACTGAAGAAGGCAAGGGGTGCATTCTCTCCTAGAAACTCCAGAAAGAAGCACAGCGTTGGGCAGTGCTCAGTTCAGTGCAGTGAGTTCCAAGCTTACTTTAAGTCCCTAAGTTTGTGGAAATTACTTATGACAGCAATAGAAAGCTAATTCAGATGCTGAGAATATTATAGAAGCATAACACATAGAGAAAAGGGAATGTTGGTGGCAGATGATGTTGCAGTTTTCCTTAGGGTGGTTAGAAAAAGCCTCTTGGAGAAGAGAAGCGGGAGTCAGGATGGGAGAATCCTGTTGATCCGGGAAAGGCATACCAGACAGAGGAATACGGCATTGCAACACATGCTGCTTTGCAGAAGTAATTGATGTCCAGGGGCAGAGAGAAAGATGAGGCAAGGGCAGAAAGTGATTAAAAGCTATTGTAATGAGTCTGATTTAAACTATTTCAGGAGTTGTGAAAGGAAAATAAAATCTCAGGACCCTGAATGCACTATACCATAGGGAAACGTTAAACTGAAAGCTGAGTCACACAAACAAATAGCTGCAAATAGAAGGCCAGATGTCTCCACAGGTGCTACTCTATGTTTACTTTATCTTATATAAAGTGCTCATTTACTGAGCATGAGAGGAATGCATAAGCGACTATTCCTCTTTCCCCTCCTTCACATTTAAAACGCGGATTCAGTGAATGCTGACCGAAGCATCAAAACAAACAAACAAAAACAAACAAACAAACAAAAAAACAAAGGCAACCACTTTCCCCTTATACCTACACTTCCCTTTTTCTTCTTTCTTCTTTTCCATACTGCCTGGCCTTTCCTTTTCAAATAGTGATGGGCACAAACCCTCTTTGGTAAAAGCATAGATCACAGATTGTCCCTGGTTTTGTGTTTCTTTTTCCTCAGCATGTCTTCAATCTTGGAAAATAAACCTCTAAATTGATGGAGACCTGTCTCAGATATTTTCGGTTTACAGAAGCTGTATGTACTAAAATGTGATAACGGTGATACAAAGAAGAGAAAAAAATTTTTTTTCTTGACACATGGTCTCACTCTGCTGCCCAGGCTGGAGTCCAGTAGTGCCATCATGGCTCACAACAGCCTTCACCTGCTGTGCTCAAGTGATGCTCCCATCTCAGCCTCTTGAGTAGCTGGGACCACAGGCACATGCCACCACACTCAGCTAATTCTTTTTATTTTTTCTAAAGACAGTGTGATATGATTTGGCTCTGTGTCCCTAGCCAAATCTCAGCTTGAATTGTACTCCCATAGTGGAAGGGCCCTGGTGGGAGGTAACTGAATCATGGGAGCAGTTTCCCCATACTGTTCTCAGGGTCGTGAATAAGTCTCATGAGATCTGATGGTTTTATCAGGGGTTTCCACTTTCACACATCTTACTGATCCTCTCTTTGCCTGCTGCCATTCATGTGAGATGAAACTTGCTCCTCCTTGCCTTCTGCCATGATTCTGAGGCTTCCCCAGCCACGTGGAGCTACAGGTACAATTAAACCTCTTAAATTGCGCAGTCTTGGGTATGTCTGTATCAACAGTGTGAAAACAGACTAATACATATTGTTTTTCTATGTTGCTTAGACTGGTCTTGAATTCCTGGTTTCAAGTGGTGCTCCTGCCTCAGTCTCCCAAAGTGCTTGGATTATAAGCACGAGCCACTGCACACAAACAGGAAAGATTCTTAAAGCTAAATTTACTAAAAATAAATGCTGACTAGGAAAAGACCATATGTAGTTAAAATATGTTTGTCTAATCTAATAGCTAAATAAAACTGCATACCACAGCTAAGTGGGGTTTCTTCCAGGTATGCAAGATGGTTCAATATTCTAAAGTCAATTATACATTTAAAAAATTTCAATCTATCAGATCAGGAGACTAAAGAAGAAAAATAATTATATCAATAGAAGCAAAAAAATTATTTGACAATATTCAACACTGATTAATTACAAAAATGCTCAGCAAACTAGGAATAGAGAACTTCCTTAACTTAATAAAGAACATCTACAAATACGTACAACTAACATCATATCTGACAGTGAAAAAGCTGCATGTTTTCCCCCAAGATCATAATCAAGGCAAGGATACCACTCCCTTTGGTCTTACTCAACATTGTACAAGAATTTCAAGTGAATCCAATAAGGCAAAATAAATAATAAACAAACAAACAAACAAATAAATAAATAAATACATGGAACATAGATTGGGAAGGAAGAAATAAAATTGGTCTTGTTTAGATATGTCATAATTATCTATGCAAAAAAAAATCCTCAAAGAATCAACAACAGAAAATCCTCATAGAACTAAGAAGTCATCATGGAGAAGCTACACGATACAAGAGTAATACCAAAAAAGTCAGTTGCTTTCTTGAATGCCAGTAATGACTAACTGGAATTTCAAATGAAAAATACAGTGTCATTTACATTAACATCAAAATTAAATACCTAGACATACAGCAAACAAAACAGGTACAAGATCCATGTGAGAAATATTAAAATTCAGATGAGATCTCTCACAGGCTAAATAAATAGAGAGATGTTTTATGTACGTTGATAAGAAGGCTCAATGGTGTAAACATATCAGTCCCTTCCAACTTGGTCTGTTGGTTCAATGCAATCCTAATCAAATCCTAGAAAATTATATTGTAGATATTAACAAACTTATTCTAAAATTTGGGTGTATTTGGTTTTGCAATGACTTCTTAGATGCAACATTAAAAGCACAATACATAAAAAAAAAAAGTTAAACTTTGTTAAAAGTAAAAATTTCTACTCTGAAAAAGGCAATGTTAAGATAAAAAGACAAACACACACTAGGAGAAAAATATTTTCAAAACATATAACTTAAAAAGAACTAGTAACCACAATTTACGCAAATTTCTGAACTCCACACACAAAAAAACCATAACTTAATAAAATGGGCAGCATATCTCAATAGACACCTCACCAAAGAATATATACAGATGGAAAATAAGTATGTGAAAAAAGAATGTTGAAAATCGTGTATCTTTAGAGAACTGCAAACTAAAACAATGATGACTTAATCCTACATAACTATAAGAATGGCTAAAATCCAAAAACGTTAACAACAGTAAATGCTGATGAAGTTGTAGAGTTGCAGGATTGTTCACTCATTGCTGCTAGGAATGGAAAATGATACAGTCACTTCTAAAGGCAGTTTGGCAGTTTCTTACAATGATCCAGCAATGGTGCTTCCTGGTGTTTACCCCAATGAGTAAAAAATTATGTCCACACAAAAAAGTGCACATAAATATTTAGAGCAGCTTTATTCATAATTGCCAGAACTGGGAGACAACTGAGGTATTTATGCTACAGTAGGTGAACAGATCATCGAATTGTAGTATATCCATACAATGGAATACTGTTCAGCAATAAAAATAAACGAATATCAAGCCATGAAAAGACATGGAGAAAACTGGAAGGCATATTGTTAAGTGAAAGAAGACTATCTGAAAAGGCTACATGCTGTATTATTCCAACTACATGACATTTGGAAAAGGCAAAATTATGGAGACAATAAAAAGATCAGTGGATTTCAAGGACATAGGGAAAGAGAGTGAGAAATGAATAGTCGAAGCACAGAGGACTTTTAGAACAATGAGACTATTCAGCAAAATATCATAATAGCAGATATATGTCATCAGACATTTGTAAAACCCATATAATATAAAGTAGCCTTAATGTAAACTATAAAATTTTGTCAATAATACTGTATTGATATTGGTTCATCAATTGTAACAGATGTATCACACTAATGCAAGATGTTTGCAATAGAAAAAACTTGAGGAAGAGGGTGATGTACTTTCCACTCAATTTTACTGTAAGCCTAAACGTGCAAAAAAAAGTCTTTTAATTAAAAGTAATAATAATGTTTGAAATTAATGGTGTGATATCTTGAATGGCAGTTGATTAAAAGGAAATCAAGAAATCATGAGGAGGAGCCGCTGTCAGGCTCTATAATAAAATAATCAGGTAGGCTAGTGATAGTGATGTCATGCAGATAGGTGGAGATGTGGAACAGATGGTTGAGGTAGCATTATACATGAGAGAAAAGCAGTAAAGATGTGGCTATTAACAGCATAGTACACAAATACAGGTTGAAGTTCCATATCACCTCCTAGTTTAACTTTTAGGTAGCTGTTCTTTATCCAACAGGTAGCTTCCATTGACTAACTGGCAGGTCTTCAGAATCTAGTTGAAGTCTAGAATCTATTCCAAGTCTAGGAATATTCATTGTATTCTAGTCAAGTCTAGAATTTAGTCTAACTATAGGCATACTCACTGAGTTGGCTGTGGAGGTATTGCAATCAATTTGTTCAATTTTATTATATGTTTGTTACTTAACCATTAGAATCAGAGACAGAATCACAACCCAGACCAAATATAGAATTAAAATGCATTCATGTGGGAGGTGGTCAGTAAATGCATGAGCAGCAGCACTTCTTGTGTTATTTAGTATTTAAAGAAAATGAAAGCAGAAAGAAAAAGTATATAAAAGAGAGAATAATATTTAAAATTTTAAAGGAAATAACCAACACATACACACACACACACACACACACACACACACACACACACACACACACACACAGAGCTCAGGGCCAGCCTTAAGGGGACGATGCTCATGGTGATGTAGATGTTGCAGGCAGGAGACAGCAAGGCAGTGGTACCAGAGCCTGAGCATGGGCAGAAGGCACACTGCCACCTATAGGAATGGATGTATTATAAAATCATCAAAGATAGGCATTTAATTTATATTTGGGTCCATATATTGCAGGCTACACACACACACTTAGATGTATATAAATATATGTGAAGGTATGTTTGTCTTAGGCTTTCATCTTGGCTGTTGTAAAGGTGGAGAACAAGTTATTCCATTATAAAAGTGACTCTTTCTGTTTACAAGACAATTCTCAAGCTTCCCTGCACTCAAGGATCACCTTGAAGAGCTTTTTAAGAGTGATGGCCCAAGATTCTGATTCCTTTGTTATTTGTTTTGTTTTTGCTAAATAGATTTTATTTTATTTATTTTTATCTTTTTATTATGTTTTAAGTTCTGGGATATATGTGTAGAACATGCAGGTATGTTACACAGTTATACACATCAACCCATCATGTACATTAGGTATTTCTCCTAATGCTGTCTCTCCTCTATCCCTATGCCCAGCAGGCCCAAATGTGATTCCTTTGTTTCTAATGAATCTCTGGGATCAGAATTTAAAAGAAAAATAAAACAAGATAATGTTGCCATTCTTAATCCACACTTTGAAAGACAATGAGTATGTTTTTATAAAATTATCTGAGCTTTCAAACTCTGGAGGGTAGCCACCAGGTAACTGTGTAGTACTTCTTTCCTCAATTCGATTAAATTGATTTCGGTTCAATTCCACAAACATGTATTCATGACATGCTAACATAAACATTTAAACAGCACAGAAAGTAGTAAGGGCACATACTTCAATCCGTTACATATCACTGATGCTTCTTCAGGGACTGGAAAGGTGCCATAATTTAATTGAATATATTTTGAAGAAAAACATTTTATTTTACACCTCTAACAGTTGACCAAGGTATATCCTTTCAGTTTAAAATAAAGTCTGAATTTTCCTTCTGGCTTTTTGTCTTCTTAAAAGTGCTGGAGCAGCTTTTAGCTAACATTTTTATGACTTATCTCAGAAATATTGATGCCATGGATGGTTAATTAAAGACTAAACATTTGTGTAAAGTGCACCTATCAAATAATAGAAAAATTGCGTTATGAAACAGGATAATTTTGGATCTCCTTTGAATGTATTAATTTCTCCTCTGTGATTGCTTAGATACATACATCTAGCCAAAAAGAAAAAGAAAACTCATGCAGTTACAAGATCCCATTCCAAACTCATGGGTTAATGAAGTGCCTCATTACTTGGTTTCTGTTGAGCTACGCTATTTTGTAATTTCTCCCCTTCCCGTCTCACTGCTTTCCCCTTCCCTCATTTAAAACAACAATGCAAACTCTGAGAGTGGTGAGGATCATTCAAAAGAAATAAAATCATTATTTCTGAATAATAGTAATTAAAAGCATTAGGCATTTTGTGTTACAACATATTTTAATCACCACAGCACTAGAAGTGGGCATAACTAGAGTCACATAATCGAACAAATTAATATTCAGAAAACTTAAAGAAACTGTCCAAAGTTTCTTGAACCCAGTTTTTTAAGTAAAAACCAGGTTCTTGTCTCACAACCAGGAAGTATTAGGCTTGCAGACACTCCGAAGTATGAGGAGGTTATGGAACGTGTTGGGTGACAAGAAAAAAGGAAGAAAACTCAGCGAAGGAAAGGGGGTTTCTATTCACACGCCCCCATCTCACATATTGAATCCCAGGTCCCTTTTAGGGGCCTTCTTTGTTTCTTCCAGTTGTACGCATTTTTAGACCATAACAACCTTCCATGTTCATCTTCAATGCTGTTTTGATGTGAAGCCATGTGCTTTATTACCTTGACTGTTTACTTGTGGAGAAAGAGGTATATGACCTTTACGCATATTTATTTATTATCCCAACCCAGCTCTGCCTCCACATTCTTACCTAGAATCTAACAAAGCCTTCCCCTGGTAAATTGATAAATAAATGAGTAGTTGTACCTGATTTTTATTGTTTAGATTTATAGATAAACTTTTGACAGGTTTTCAAATATGGTAGTATTGTACCAACATTCCTACCAATTGCATTGAAGACTCACTAACATCACTCTCAAATGCAGAACTCTTCCTTCAGAAGTAAACAGTCAAGGTAATAAAACAGTGAAGGCCCCTTAAAGTTTTACATTCCTATACATGTATTTATTTCTGTGTGTTTCTAAATGGAATAATAATATTGACAGGATTCATTTCTTCTTTCAGGTCCTAAAGAAGATTAGCTAATATTAAAATATAGTTACCATCTTATGTCTCTATTTTTCATACATATGTAACATGTAAAGTCTTTCTTTCATTATGTTTATTTCTTTCTGACAGATTGTAGATTTAATTGAAGTTTCTTTTCCTAATAAGAGTATTAGTATAATGAGTTAAAGTTGTGATTTCATCATATTTCAGACTTTATCTTGTTTCCCATTTAATGACATATAAATTAAGTTGTTCATGAAAGTAAGTCAGATTAATGCATGATAATCTAATGAATAATTTAAGAAGCTTCACACTGAAAAAAATGTGTGCTTGAAAATATGTTTGAAATCTAATGCCTAAAAGTATTAGAATACTTACAAAGAAAAAGTTTGAAAGAGGCAGACATGTCAGATTATGCAAAAAATAATTTATCTAGTCACACAGAAGATTGTTCTGTATCTGTACCTAATTAATAAACATGAATAATATTATCTCTTGGAATGGAAACTTTACTATTAATTTCAGTATTATGGAAGTAACTTAAAATACAAATAATATCTAGGCTGAATATTTGGACATACTAGTAGGTACATTAAATATGTAGGCTGTTTACTTACTGAGACTCACATTCTATTTTTAATATTTTGAAACAAATAGAAGGTTGCATAAATAATAATTATTTAAACAAAATGACATATTCTGGAATCTTACTTTAACTTTACTTTAAAATTATTCTAAATGGAAACTTAGCTTTCCAGTGCTTTTATATTTCCCTTTTGAGAGACTCATTTAAAATAAATGTGATGAGAGATTTTGTCTAAAAACAAATTTTTGGAATATATTATAGAATATGTACGGAACACATTTGATATTTAACAAAATCATGTAAAAGTGATGCAGGATTTTTGTGTTCCTTAGTTCAGCGAAATCTGGGTTCTTATCTCACAACCAGGAAACATGAGGCACGCAGACACACTGAAAGGTAAGGAGTTGGGAATTCATTAAGTGAAAGGAATGCTCTCAGCAAAGACCAGGGTCTTGCACACAGGTTTCCACCTTACAAATTGAATACCAGAATTCCCACAAGAGCTGAATAGACCAGGTTCCTCCTCTGCGTAAGGTGTGAATTCCTGGTGGCTCTACCCTGTTCCCTAAGTGTATGTGGGCCTCCGGTCTGTTGTAGGCCTGCCCAAGCAAGATGCTGAGCAGGTTCCTGTATCTGTACAAAACATCTGGTTCAAACACTTATTTGTTGGGATGGAGATTCTCTGGGGACCCTTCCTTATATACCTAGGCATTTGTCTGCCTCCTGCCTCTATCAAAAGCTCAGTAGCCTAATTTACCTAACTAACCCCTGCTTTATACTATGGCCATAAACAAATAATAAATGCCTTAAGCCTCAATCTATCCAGTGTAATGAGGATTATAATGAGCACCATCCCACAGAGCTATGGAAATTCAGTACAATGGTGCCTATGATATTCTCAAAACAATGCTGCAAGTATGAGTTACTCCAATTAATTTTCATTTCTTTTTCTTACACCTTCATTTCTTTTCCATGTGCACTAGTATTGCAAGCAATAAATCCACGATTACTAACCTAACAATAAATTTCAGTTGTGTTTGTTATGTTCTACCCTCACTACCCAATGTAGTCTGCAGTCCTCTCAATCCCTCAGCCATTTCTATCTAGTGGTGATGATCTCCTGATGTTGTTCATTTGTGTGTGTGTGTGTGTGAGACGGAGTTTCACTCTTGTTACCCAGGCTGGAGTGCAATGGCACGATCTCGGCTCACCACAACCTCTGCCTCCTGGGTTCAGGCAATTCTCCTGCCTCAGCCTCCTGAGTAGCTGGGATTACAGGCACACACCACCATGCCCAGCTAATTTTTTGTATTTTAATAGAGATGGGGTTTCACCATGTTGACCAGGATGGTCTCGATCTCTTGACCTTGTGATCTACCTGCCTTGGCCTCCCGAAGTGCTGGGATTACAGACGTGAGCCACCGCGCCCGGCCCTATTTTTTTTACATTAACATATTACTTCTTTACATATAATACTTTCAATCTGGCTTTTCAACTGAAATGCAGGCGCCATAAAAACAACATTTTTTACATATTTATTCATTGTTTATGCTATAAAGTCTTTAACAGTACTCGGCACATATTAGATATTCAATAAATAATTTAAAACTAAAATTTAAACATAACCAATATTTTAATAATTAAAAGGCAAACTTCTTATAAAAGGCTTATTCCATCAAGAAGACATAAAAATCATAAACATATATACAGTCTGAGGAGAAATTTAAAAATAAAAAATAATAGTTGGAAATTTTTGAGCCCCCCCTTTCAATAATAGATACAACTAACCTAACATTTATGGTGAAATGATTTTTGACGAGAGTGCCAGGATCACTCAGTGGTCGAAGGATACTCTCTTGACCAGTGGTCCTGAGACAATGAGATATGTACATACAAAAGAATGAATCTGAACCTCTAGCAACAAAATACAAAAAAAAATAAAATAAATAAAAATGGATCAACACTTTAATATAAGAAATGATATTGTAGAATTATTTGTAAAATGTATAGGTGTAGGCTGGGTGCCAGGGCTCAAACTTGTAATCTTAGAACATTGGGAGGCCATGGAGAGCAGATAACTTGGGTCCAAGAGTTCAAGCCCAGCTTGGGCAACACAGTAAAACCTTGTCTCCACATAAACTACACAGAATTAGCCAGGCATGGTGGCCTGTGCTTGTAGTCCCAGCTACTCTCTAGAGGGTGAGATGGGAGGATCAACTGATCCAGGAGTTTGAGGCTACACTGAGCCATGGTCATGCCACTGCACTGCAGCCCAGGTAACAAAATAAAGGTGTAATACTCCAGTTTCTCTTCAGATTGCATAAATCTTTCACCTTTTATCAAAGATTTCCATGGGGATGAACATGAGTTTTTAACTAATTTTTTGATGCTTTGTTTTGTTATGGTTAGATTTAAAAAATAATTTAAAAAAGAAAAAGAAAAGAAGGAAAGAAAATACGCATAGGTGTAAATCTTCAGAACTCTAAGCTATACAGTGGTTTAATAGATATGATGCTAAAAAGAAGATAATTTAAACTTCATCAAAATTAATATATATTTACCAAACAAATACCATGAATAGAGAGTGAAATTACAACTCATGTATAAAAGAAGATATTTATAAATTCTACATTGATAAGGTACTTGGTGTCCAGGATATATTTTAAAAACTCTCAATTACATCTTAAAAACAAAAGGGAAAGTACCCAAATAAAAATAAGCAGCAGTGACTTCATAGAACACAGAGATGTAGAAAGCTCCAGGAATCTGTTCCAACATCGAAGAAATTGTTTTGCATTATCTGTCTGAAGCAACTATTTTGGAACTCTGGGTCTAATAGAACTCTTGAAGCATCTAGAGAAGAGATTGATGAGAGGTCAGTGAAAAGACTGGCAAATTTTGTTTCAGGTTCAGCTCTTACATTAGTGTCTATCAGCCTCCAACCCTTATCCCACAGCACAGAACTATAAACCACATTCAGGTCATCTTCCTGGAATCAGGATGGGCAAACCAAACCTTGTCCTCCAGGAATCAGGCTGTGTGTTTTGATAGCTAATTGCTGCTTGTGATCACATAGGGTCATTGTTTCAATCTCAAAGGGGTGAAATTGATTCACAGACAGGAAGAGATTCAGAGACAGGAATTTTGCTCCCTACCAACTTGGGAACCAGAAATTTAAGGGAATTATTGGCAGGTCATTGATGACTGAAGATAAAATTGAAGAATGGAACAGAAACTTTAGCGACCATACACAACAAATATGTAAAATCATTTGCAAATAAATGGTTTGCAAAATATTATTGCAAAGTAGTTTGGAAAATCACAGTAGGATTGCTTCAGGCATAAACAAGCAAGGAACAAGCATTCCTTGAGAAACAAGAGCATTACATTTTCAGAATTACCACACATATTACTCAGAATTTTCTTCAGTAATAAACATTTTAAAACATAAAGAAATCAGAAAATACAATCCATTTATAGCAAATAAAGAATTTGATTGAAAGAATCCCTGAGAAAGCGCAGACATTAAAATTATTAATTAATAATATTAAATCAGATGGCTTAAATATGTTTACTGGGTTAAAGGAAAACATGTACAAATAACCAAAGAAATCAGACAAAACAACATCTGAACAAGACGACAATATCAAAACATATACATAAAAACAAACAGAAAAATTCTGGAAATTTTCATAATTTCTTTATCAAAACAAAAATAAAAACCGTATTAGAGAAATTCAATGGTATATTCACATAAGCAGAAGAGAGGAGAAGCAAGCTTGAAGATAAGACATTTGAAATTATCCAGTCGGAGGAGCAAAAGAAAAAAGAATGAGAAAAATAAACATAACTGAACGACCAGTGGAATACTATCATGCTTGCTAACATATACCTTATAGAAATACCAGATAGGGAGGACAGAAAGAAAGGGGAAGAAAAAAATATTTGAGGAAATATGGCTGAAAATTTGCAAATCTGAGGAAAGATTTAAATCTCACACGTAAAGCCTCAGTTAACAAATAGCCTGGAATCCATGCCATATGGAAAGATATATTGTATTTACAGGCTGGAAGAATTAACATTGTTTAAATGTTCATATTACCCAAACTGATCTATAGATTTAATGCAATCCTTTTCAAAATACATGTGCGTTTTAACAGAACTATAAGAAACAAGTTGAATACCATATGAAACCACAAAAGATACTGAATAGTCAGAGAAATTATGAGAAAGAAAAACAAAGCTAGAGGATCATTTATTAATTTCAAAATTGAGTTATTAGAACAGTATGGTAATGTCATAAAACAGACATGCAGACAAATGGAAAAAAATAGAGAGGCCAGAAAAAAATTTATATATTTGTGATCAATTGATTTTTGACAAGGGCACCAATGGGGAAATGACAGTCTCTTCAATAAATGGTATTGAGGAAACTGAATATCCACATGTCAAAGAATGAAATTGAACCCTTTTATCTCACTGTATACAAAAGTCAAGTCTATATAGAATGAAGATTTAAATATAAGACCTGAAACCATAATGCTCCCAGAAGAAAAAAATAAGGAAAAACTACTTAACATTGGATTTGGCAATGATTTCATGGATATGACACCGAAAGCATGGCCAATAAAAGTGAAATGGACAAGTGGGATTGCATCAAACCAAAAAGTTTCTGCACAGCAAAAGAGACAAGCAATAGCTTCAAAAGGTAATGACAAAATACCTGCAAATCGCGGATCTGATAAAGAGTTAATGTTTAAAATATTTATTAAGAATTTCAATAACTTAATAGCAAATGACAAATGATCTGATTAAAAAGTGGGCAAAGGACTTGAGAAGCAATTTCTCAAAAGAAACATACAAATAGACAAAAGGTACATGAAAATCTGCTCAACATCACTACTCAGGATGGAAATGCTAATTAAAACCACAATGAGATAGTACTTCAACCCTGTTTGGGTGGATATTAATGACAAACAGTAAGTACTGTTGAGGTTGTGGAGAAAAGAGACCTGTTTTGAAAAACTACAGTACAATTTCACAGCCGGGATATTAACACTGATAACAGTGCACTGATTTTGTCCTGATTTTCCCAGTTTTACATGTTCTAATCCCTCTCTTTCTCTCTTGGTCTGTCTCTCTCTCCCCTGTGTATTTGGCTATATACGTTATTTTCACTTATGACTACCACCACAGTAAAGATACTTTGTTCCAACAACACAGAATCTTTTGTTCTTTTGTAACCACAACCAATGATTCAGAATTCATATCAGAGATCCACTAAGGGAAGCTGAATTGAGAACCATTTAATTTGGACTTAAAATTATATACAGTCACTTCAGTGCACAATTAGATTATCATTGCTATCCACCTCTGTATAAGAAACATTTCCAGAAATACCACCAAATCTCAACAGCAGAATGACAAAAGATGTGAATATGGAGAGAGAAGGGAATTCTTATACATCGTTGGTGGGAAAGTAAATTGGTTTAGTTGTTACAGAAAATAGTACAGACTCCTTAACCAAATATAAAATAAAACTAGCATGTGATCCAGAAATTTCACTTCTAAGTGTATATCCAAATGAAATCACTGTCGTGAGGAAATACTTGGGCTCTCAGATATCTTTTCACAATAGCACTTTTCACAATAGCAAAGATAGGGAAACAAGCTAAGTATCCATCAGTGGATGAAAAGATAGAGAAAATGTTATGTAAACACACACACACACACACACACACACACACACATACACACACAAATACTGTTCAGCCTTTAAATGAAAGGAAATCTTATCATTTATGTCAACATGGATGAACCTGGAGAAAATTATGCTAAGTGAAATGAGCCAGATACAGAAAGATAAGTATTGCAGGATTTCACTTATATGGCCAAACTCACAGAAACAGAGTGGTGGAATGGTTTCTAGGGCTGGGGAGAGGAGTAAATTGGAAGATGTTGACTAAGGGGTACAAAGTTTTAGTTATGTCAGATGAAAAAGTTCTGGAGTGCTAAGTTACAGCAATGTAACTATAGTTACCAATATTGTATTGTATACTCAAAATCTGCTGAAACAGTAGATCTTCAGTGTTTTCACCATGAGAAAAAGAAAAGAAAATGAAAGTGATAACTATGTGAGAGCATGGATATGTTTATTAGCATCATGTTGAAATTATTCCATAATGCATATTTATACTAAAATATCAATTTATATACCTTAAATATATACAATTTTTATTAGTCAATTATTCCTCATTAAGACTGGAAAAATATACTGGAAAGGGAAAACTAAGGAAATCAAAATAGTATATCACAATCAGACTTTAAAAACATCTCAAATCAATAACCTAACTACAACCTTAAGTATCCAGAGAAATCAAACTCGACCCGGATCTAGCAGAAGGAAGATGAAAAGAAATAATAATTAGTGAAGAGATAAATTTAAAAAAGGAGAGAAAATAGCAATAGAGAAAATAAGCAAAAATTATTTGGTTCTTTGAAAAAGAAAAACAAATGACAAATTTTATTTATATTAAACTAAAAAAAAGAAAACTCAAATTAGCAAACAAGTTCTAAAAGTAGGAAAATTACTATGAGTTTTGTAGAAGTAAAAGGGATTGTAAGAGAATATTATGAATAGTATACAGTAAAAATTGGATAACTAACCTACGTGAAATGGGCAAATTTTTTGAAATATACAATCTATATAAACTAACTCAAGAAGAAATAGAAAATCTGAATAGACACACAACGAGTGAAGAGATTGAATCAATAATCAAAAACTGCCTGCCCAACAAAGGAAAAACCCAGGGTCATTGGTATCACTGGTGAACTCAGCCAGGTAAAGAAAACTTTAACACCAGTTAGTCTCAAACTCTTACAAAAATATTGAAGAAAAAGTAACACTTCTTTTTTTCTATTATGTCAACATTACTCTGATAGCAAAGCTAGACAAAGATATTACAAGGAAAAAACATAATAAATTCAGATTAATATCCCCTATGAATTTGCAAATATTTGCTTAAAATATTAGCAAATAATATTTAGCAGCATATTACAGGAATAATTCATCATGATTATGTGGGATTTTTTCCTGGAATGTAAAGAATGGATTAATATACAAAAATGAATGAACTATAACATTAATAGAATCAAGGAACAAAAATGACATGATTATCTCAATTGATACAGACATTATGATCTTATAGGTCATAGGTAGAATACTCCAAAAATCCACAAAACAATTATTAGAGTTAATAAGTAAATTAATCTAAGTTCTGATTATAAAACCAACACGCAGATAATCATATTCCTATGCACTTGAAAGAAACAATCTGCAAAAAACTTTAAATGAACAATTCAATTTATAATAGCATCTAATCTTAAAAAATAAAATAATTAGAAGTAAATTTAAACAGGGAGGTGAGACATATAAGATATAACCAGGAAGGTAAGACTTCTATCAACTATTCTGGAATGAGATTAAAGATGTCAATAAATGAGAAAACATCGCATTTTATGCATTAGAATACTTCATGCTTTTGTGATGACAGTGCTACCCAAAATGCTATACAAATTAAATTTAATATCTATCAAAACACGCAGGTTTTTTTGTTTGTTTTTTGTTTGTTTTTTGTTTTGTTTTGTTTTGTTTTTTTGAAAATTAAGAAAACCCAGTCCAAAATGTAGTTGGAAGAATGTACAGGAATTCTCAAAAACCGATGCTATCTTGAAACAAAAGAACAAGGTTTAAAAACACACACTTGCTGATTTCAAAACTTACCTCAAAGCAACTGTAATTAAAACCATGTGGTCCTGGCATAAGAATAGGCATATGGACCAAAAGCTTGAATTAAAAAACCCAGAAATAAACTCTGAATTGTATAGTCAAGCGATTTTTCACCACAATGCCAAGATAATTTGTTTTGGTTTGAATTTTGTCTTCCCCAAAATTTATATGTGCAAGTACTGATCCACAGTACCTCAGAATGTGACCAAGTTTAGAAATAGGGTGATTGCAGATGTAATTAATTGGAAAGCTAACACGGATTTTAGTAGCAAGAATTGGAGTACTACTCTAACAAATGCCTAGAAATATTGAAGTGGCTTTGGATTCGGGTAATCAATAGAGGCTGGGAGTTTTGAGATGCATGATAGAAAAAGCCAAGACTGTGATAAAGAGGTGGTTGATAGAAATATGGATGTGAAAGGCAATTTTGTTAAGGGCTCAGAAAAAAAAAAAAAAAAGCTGGAGGGAAAGTTTTTATGGTCTTAGGGAATACACATATTATCATAAACATAATGCTGCTAAAATATGAATGTTAAAGTTACTTCTGGTAAGGTCTCAGGCAGAAATAAGGTAAAGTTTATTAGACTCTGGAGGAGACGTGATCCTCGTAGAAAGTGACAGAAAACTAGGTTGATGTGTGTTCTACTATTTTGTGGAAAGTAAAACATGTAACTGAAAAACTTTGATATTTAATTGAGGAGATTTATAACCAAAGTTTTGAATTCACAGCCTGGTTCTCCTTGCTACTTATGTGAGAGGGAGAGAAAATTTGAAAAAAGAAATCACAAGCAAAAAGAAACCAGAACTTTGAAGATTTTTGTAATGTAAATAGCCAATTATCAGTTCTATCACCATTTTGAAACAATTGAGAGAATGTGCTCTGGAGAAAACACCAAGGGTGTGGCTGAACAACCATTTACTAAAGATTAGGCATATAACCTGTAACCTGAGGATTTAATCAACCATCTCAACAGAAAACCTGACAGGTTGAACTAAGGAGAGAGAACTGAGACACAATGAAGGAAGGCTGCTAGATTTTGGGGATTCTATTGGTAATAAACAGGCTGATCCATGCTATCCTTCCCAAAAGGGAAGACAGAATGACAGTGGAGCTACCTCCTCAGTTCCAGTGAGTGGGGCTGCAACCCAGGGCAGGGGGTGGCTGTCACTTTTGTGAGCCTGACCTCAGATCATTTTGTTAAAGAGAATTATTTTCAAGCCTTAAAACCTAACAGAGTTTTCTCTGACAGTTTTCAGACTTTCTTGGGACCTACGATCCCTTTTCCTTCTTCCAATTTACCCTGATATGAATCAGAATACCTATGTTACCTATATCTGTCTTACCATCATACAGTGGGCGGGCCTGCCTCCTATAGCTGTGATTGTGGATCCAGCTAAGGGGATTTGAGTATGTACAGGCCTCGTAATCCACAGGGGTCCTAGAATCAATCCTCCTTGAATACTACTGTGTATTGGAAGCAGATTAACGTGTTGCCTGGTTTCACAGATAAAGATAAATGTTGCTTCAGAAAGAATCATGACCTAAGTCTTACACACATCTAATTTAGAAGATATTTGGAGCCGGGCGCGGTGGCTCATGCCTGTAATCCCAGCACTTTGGGAGGCCGAGGCGGGTGGATCACGAGGTCAGGAGATCGAGACCATCCTGGTCAACATGGTGAAACCCCGTCTCTACTAAAAATGCAAAAAATCAGCTGGGTATGGTGGCGCGTGCCTGTAATCCCAGCTACTCGGGAGGCTGAGGCAGGAGAATTGCCTGAACCCAGGAGGCAGAGGTTGCAGTGAGCCGAGATCGCGCCATTGCACTCCAGCCTGGGTAACAAGAGCGAAACTCCGTCTCAAAAAAAAAAAAAAAAAAAAAAAAAAAAAAAAAAAAAAAAGAAGATATTTGGATAAGATTTTGTACTTAGACTTGATGGTGAAATAAGTTAATAACTTGGGGGATGAAGAAATGGGATGAATGTATTTTGCATGTGAGAAGGACATGAATTTGGAAGGACCAGTGTGCAGAGTGTTATGCAGTTGAATTCCATGTTTCAAAATTCACTGTAGAAATCCTAATAGCTGTACCTCAAAATGTGACCTTACTTAGAAATAAGGCCTGTTTTAGTTCATTTGAGCTAATCTAACAAATTACTATAGATTGCATATCTATAGTATACTATACTATATATTTATCTCTATATAAATATAGTATGCTGTACTATTTATAAGCAAGAGCATAATAAATAATAACCAATGTATTAAATATAACAGAAATGAATGCATTTCAATTAAGTTGTTTAAAATGAGCCTATTATATGAATAGACTCATGCCAATCAGAAAAATAAATGCCTAATAAGTACATAAATAGATATTCAATATTATTAGTCATTAGGAAAAATGAAAACAAAAATTACACTGAGATACCACTTCCCATCCATGAGGATGGCTATAAGAAAAACTAAATGATAACAATGAGATAGAACATGAGAAATTAGAACTGTTGTATATTATTGGTGGGCATGTAAAATGGCATAGACACTTTGGAATATAACTCAGCAATTCCTCCAAAAAGTCAAACATAGAGTTACCACACAGTCAAGAAAATCCACTATGAGAAAAATTAAAACAGACATTCACATAATAAACTGTGCATGAATGTTCACAGGAGTGTTAATCGTAGTAACCAAAAAGTGGAAACAACCCATCAAATGTCCATCAATTGATAAATGAATAAATAAAATGCACCGTATTCAAACTATGTAGTATGATTAAGCAATGACAAATAATGAAGTACTTTTGTATGATGCAACCACATTGAAGAACCTTGAAAACACTACACTATGTGAAGTAAAATAATCACAGGAAACCTTTATATTGTACTATTTCTTTATATGAAATGTTCCAAATGAATAAATCTTTAGAGAAAGGAAGTAGATTTGTAGTTGGAGGTTGGGAATGGATGAAGAGTGACTGTTAATGGGTAGGAGGTTTCTTTTTAAAATTAAAAAATCGTTATAAATTAGGTCCTAGTGATAACTGCACAACTTTGTGAATATACTAAAAATTATTGAATTATACATTTTAAGTTGAAGAATTTTATTATATGTGAATTATATCTCAAACCATTTAGAAAACATAAGTGCTCATTTACCAATTAAAATATTTAAAAATGAAATAAAATATTGCTTATATTCACTTTTTTTCAAGATTTTAAGTTGAATATTTGAAAATAATCTTTATCAAAATTTAAGCCAGTTTAAACCGGTATACTGATAAAGAAGTCCGGGATTCTCAAATACTTCAATCTTTGCATCCCTTTGTCAGAGATCAAGTTCAAATTTACGTTTTGCTCCTTAAATTGTTTTTGAGTTGACCTTAAAAAAATAACATGAATGTCCACTTTATCAACTACTTCACACAGTCTTAGAGAACAATTTCTGCAGTGCTTTTTAAACTCATTTAACCTTACAGATGTGTTTCCTTGGTCTATATTGCCTCACTTTTATTTCTACTCTAATTTCAGCACATGTACCTCTTCATTCCTTTAGGTCTAGATAAAAGCAAAAAAAAAAAAACAAACAAAAAAACTTTTGATTGTCATTCAAAACAATTCATGATACTTGCTTCTTATTTCTACTCCTAGTCAATTTTCCATGTTTAAGTCTGTAAGTAGTGGTATAGTTCTTGGGCTAGGGCCATCATCTTAATTATCTCAACACCTCTCAGGGCTTGGCACAATGTTTGGCACATAATACGTCAACAACACATCTTTCAATAAGTAAATGTGTATAAAAGAAGCTTAAGATGTTAGTTAAATCAATCAGATTTTAGCAGAGCTGATCATTATACTAACACTTAAAGGATTTTTCTCTGTAAATGGCACAGACAATTTTAAAGGAAATTAAAAGTCATTTTCTTCATATTCCCAAATAAATAATAGAAAGAGGGTAAAAAATCAAGCTCAGGTGACAAAATAACTAGCAGATGATGCAACTAACTACACTTTGTTTTACATTTTCAACCATTTAAGCCCAATTAAAAAATAAAAATCTATAAGGTAAGCCTATCTTTGTTACTTCTATTTTTCAGTTGGGTTTATTTACAAGACTGAGCTCACCTCTTTCTTTGAAGCTTTCTGTCACTTATAGTTCACTAAGGTATTTCTATGAAGGATTAGAGATGAAAGGAATTTGTCATCGAAGGCAATTTTAGACTTAATGCCTCATTCACAAAAGGGAGAGAAAAATAAATCCTCCCATTTTTCAGCCAGTCAGGTTTTTAAATTTGCCACAAATGAAAAGCTGAACTTGCGGGAAAGAATGATTTATTTGTTTGTAGGGACAAAAAGGAAAAATAGTCTGAAATCCCTCAAAGAACACCTATTTCAAAAAATAACGGAAAAAAATCACTTCCATGAGGGAATAAAGCATTAAATAACTTAAGCACTGTCTCTTAGAGACACACACACACAGACACACACACACACACGCGCACACACACACACCCTTCTTTGTTGACCAGAGTCTATGCCAGAGGAAAAGGTCTTTAGAGTTTTGTAATGTGGAATTTTGATTCTTTACTTAAATCCCTAACCTGGAAGGTCAGATAAAGGTCGGGGTTATTACTATCGTCTCAGGTTCTCCACATTATAGAATTCTATAAACTTACGTGTTTATACCTTGTTATTTCTAAAGCAACTCCTAAAAGCCTAACCTATGTGTTCTTCTGCTCTCAAAAACTTTCTTAGCAGTTAGCCCTAAGACAGCAGCCAAGGATTTTACCTAGGGTATGAGTTTAGAATTGACAGATTAAAATTCAACTAACACTTCAAAAACTTGAAGCTGTGTGGAGTTACAAATTGACTTTGTAATCTAACTCATAAAATTATTATAATAACAATATGAGATGGCATATTTGAAAGAAACTGACCCTTAGTAATTTCTTTTCTAATTAAAAATTTAACAGTGAATACTGTTACCAAAAAAGGGGATAATTTTGAATGGGTTGTAAACCGAAGCAACTATTCAGAAAGATATTAGATAAAGTCAATAAATATAGAGATTCACAACCTTTGAAATCTGGTAGTTCTACTTCTAGGTAATTATTACATAAATACATGCATAATGTGAAAAGGAGCTTGGGTAAAAATGTAGGAAAACATTGCTCATGAGTTAGTGTGACTCATTTGCAAATATAAGTGTACAAGACATATAACATCTGTTTAAGAAACGTTACTTTTGACTATGAATTCTCTATTTTGCCTAGTTGCTTGAAAACGATAAAGTTAACTTTTTTACCAGCCTGAAGACAGAAAGCTTAAGTCAGAATTAATGCTGAATTATAAAGAACAAAGTCCCTTTTGTAAATTGGAGTCTGTGAACTGAGAATTTGTATTCTCTAAGAGCATATCATCTTTTTTTCCCCTTGTACATTGAATTACTATTTCACTGTTGACCTTACTACGTAAATCTTCATCAGTGATCTACGTTTACATTTTTCTGACTTAGTAGAATCCAGAAACTCCTAGTAATGAAAATCAACCTGAATCATTTCAAGACCAATAACATAACTTGGCCCCGAATAAGGGGATGTGATTTCCTTTTATACCTAACCTGGAAGAGAGGGGAGGGGGATTCTAGTTGAAGTGGAATTTTACAAGCAGAACAAGCAGGTTAGTAGGAGGAAGATGGTAACCAGGAGGCAGGAAGTTCCCACGTTGTTGGTTACTAAGAGTATTTCCATACAATCATCGAAGGGGCTAGCAGGTAGACTTTCCATACAATCAATCACCAAGGGGAGATTTTCACAAAATCAGGGTGTGGTTACAGCAGTTACAGGTACTGAGAACAGCGTGGCCCAAATCTCAACAGTTCAAGGCTCTGAGTATAGTGTGACACAGTAATGCACCTGAGGGGGCCATGGCAGGGAGGGCAAAGCTAAGCTGGAGCTTGTCAGGCTTATTTCTATGATGGAGTCAGGTTAGTTCATTTCAAAACAAGATTGACCCTTGTAAATCATTGTTGAATCTTGGAGATACATTGGTGGAAAACTATTTCAGCATTTCCTTTATGATAAAAATGTGAATATTAGGGTGTTTAAAATGCATCTGAAGTAGAAAGTTGAAAAAATATCCTTTATTGTCAGACTGTAACACTGGTATGTCGATAGTACTCTCTGCTATTGGAAATAATCATCTTTGTGATTTGAAGCCAACAGGCCAATCACTTCCTGCTGATCTCATGAAATGTCCTTTCATTTAATTCATGTATCAATAAAGACACAGCAGCTATACAGTAATCCCTCATACAGTGAAGCATTTATAAACCAAGAATCTTATTTTTGTTGCATTGAAATTGTTTCTTGGGTATTTTTTAAGTATTGCAAATTTTATGAGAACATTTCCTTTGCCTTTGATTTTCTCATATATGGAATGGATTGTTTGCTTTATGTAAACTCAAAAAAAAAATGTAAGCTCTTTATTTAAATTTGAGAGCTATTTGAGATAAGTTCCCTGTACAATTTAAAGTGAATTAAAATGAACTTTTCTGAGCCAAACCTAAATAATTCACTGATGCTGATGTAACCTTTTTTTTTTTTTTCTACTTTTAGTTATGTGCACCAGAGTAGAAGAGTCAAGTGTGAGGAGCTAGTGTCCTCAGAGATTCAGGAACAGGTCCATTGAGTCTTTTTTCTTTTGTGGCCTATTTTTCCTGTAGCTATAGACATTTTAATAAATTGACCAGATTCTTTACATATAAAACATTGTGTAATTCTAACAAAGTCATTTGTATTTTTTTTTTCCAGGAGCACGTGCACTTTATTGAACCCGACTGCAGAAAAGTGTGTGAGGGTAAAGGGCTGATACAGGATGGACTGGGGGCAGGGTGAGGGATGGAAGCTGGAGTACCAGGGAGACAGGTCACGGGCAGAGCCCCTGGCCTGGGTGATTCCTCTGGATCTACTGATAGGCTTGCAGAATCAGGACGGGGATGATGATCATCAGAATGGTCATGATGATGCCCAAAATCAGGGCCCAGATGTTCAGGCACTTGGCGGTGGAGGCGTAGGCCTGGGCCCCGGTCAGGTCGCCAACCATCTTCCTGTCCCTAGACGTCCCGGAGTAGATGAACGCTAGGAAGCCCCAGGCAGCAGGAGTTCATGAAGAGGGTGTTGAACAGGGACCAGACGACATGGTCGGGCACGGAGGCCTCGGATGTGGATCACGGTGGATGTCGGGGGTGCAGGGTTGTGGGGCACCCCCAGCACATCCACCTCATGCTCCTCCTTCAGCATCTCATAGTTTGGGGGATGGTCGGTGCTGGTGGACAGTGTGGTTCATGGCGTCCGGGAAGACCGGCCGTCGTGGGGTTGCTGGGATGCTTCTCACTTGTATTTTTTTAAATAAGCTTTTAAATAAGCTTTACATAAAAATTTTAAAGTTGAAAAATGTAAATGAATAAGTTAATGTGCTATGATGGAAACTGTGACAACGCTTAGGTAAAGGAATGTATTATTGTGATTATTCTTATAAATTACTTTTAATAGAATTTTATATGTTAACCATGATTTTCATATTTTTCTTCTTAATTTTCAGCTCATCTTTATAAGAGTGTTAAGTAATTAATATTATTGAAATTTTAGAAAAGGGAAAATAGGCTTGAAAAGCTTAATGACATATGTAAGGAAGAACCCTCAAGTAGTAAACAGGGAGACCAGGGGCATAACTCAGTTCTGTTTGTTCTGAATCTGGGATTCTTGCTATTATATCAGTCATGCTATTATCTGTTTCAATAAAGTTTTAATAAGGGAGCTTTCAAGATCTCTTTAAAGACATTATTTTGGTATGTTCATTGTGGTCTTGGGTCCTAAGTTACCTTCTTCAACCTCTCATATCTTTGCAAGATACAGGAAAATAACCTACTCAGAAATCCCTGGCAACATTTTATCAGCAAAATGGAGCAGATACATCACACAGAAACATCAAAAAACAAGCAAAAACTATCAGAACCAACTTTTTCAGAACTCTGGAAAACAGTCAAAGGTTAAGCAACCAGTAACTGCTAAATCTAGAAGAAGGCAAAATAAAAAATGGAAGTCAAGTTTTATAGCATGTTTCCTTTACCAGGCCTCATCCCATCTGTAATGTGGCACCAGCCTTGTATCCATATTCCCTGAGTGGTGTGAGTCCCTGTTCAGAGGGAGCAGAGCAGATCTTATTGGCAATTCTGGCTTACATCTGTTATAACCTGCCTGGGGTCTATCTATAGAACTTGCACAAAGTGATTGTCTGTTTTGCCTAATGCACAACTTAGAAAGGCTGGCAACGCAGTGGGCATTGCTCAAAAACGTTATAAGTAATCAGATAATTTGAAGCTGTCCAGAGCAAAAGACTATGGTTGAGAAATGTAATATGCTTCCTACAGCCTGAAAGGAAAATCTGATGAGAGAGATTCATTTGGAAAGTAGGACATTCAAAAGCTTCTGCGTATATGGGGGAATTTAGAAAGCCATGCACTCCCAGGACAAGACACATGCTCAGAAAAGATCTAAGAAGACTACAAGTTTCATATTAGGATAATCACTAGGTTAAGTGGAGCCTGGCTAAATTTTGAAACAAGTCCTCAATATACAGCCAATCTGCAAAGGCCAGTAGAGATTTTATTTCTTTTCTTCTCCTTCTCTCTGTCGTTTTCTCACTCTCTTTATCTCTCTGACTCTTGACATTCAATGATGATTCTGTAAAATCACAACAACAACAAATAAAAACAACCTAACTGGGACTCGGTGACCACACACAACAAAAAAATATAGTCCCTGTAAATATAGTGGGCAAAAGTCATTAAACAAATGGGCTACTACAACCTTCAGCAATCATAAAAATGAAAAAAGCTGTGGAAGAAAGATAATTTAATTTCTAGAGTTACCGTACTATAACATTCAAATGTTTGGATTTCAACAACAAAAATACCAAGGAAAGAGAGAAATAGGAAAGTGTGGCCTAAAAAACGAAAAACAAACACACACACACACACACACACACACACACACAAACAGTCCATCCAGATTTCAGCACTGTGCAATATATCCATGTAAGAAAACCGTACTTGTATCCCTTAAATTTATACACATTTAAAACAGAAACAAAATAAATTGTCAGAAATCATCCTTGGTGAGGCCAAGGATGGTCTCATCTTAAAGTCTTTAGCACTGGACTTTAAAACAACTGTCTTAAATATGCTCAAAGCATTAAAGAAAAACCTGGTGAGAAAACAAAAAGAAATATGAAAATGATGTATAAACAAAATATAAATTTCAGTGAAGAGATCAAAATTACAAAAAGAACAGAATACTTCAGTAAGATGGTCTTCTTTTTTCTTCTCCTTCTCTTTGTCATTTTCTCACTCCCTTTTTCTCTCTGACTCTTGGCATTCAATAACATCTGTAAAATAACAACAACAACAACAGCAAACCTAAGAAACCGAATATATCCAATTATATTCCCCCACAGCAGCAAAATTTTTACAGCTGTTTATGATCAAAAATAACATATGGGAGCTTTGGGATGCACATGGGAGGCTGTAGAATCATGGTAGAGCCAAGACCACAGAAGGCCATTTTGATAAGTCAGGTCTATGCCCAGGAAGATTCAACACTGTCTCTATCAAAATTCCAATGGCCTTTATTGCCATAATACAAACTTTGATCCTCAAATGTACATGAAGTAGCATGATGTCTGAATAGCTGGAACAATCTGGAAAGTTAAGAAAGCTGAAGGACTCACACCTCTTCATTTACAAACTTAGTACAAAGCTACAATAATAAAAATAGTGTGGTAGTTCCATAAGGATAAACATATAGACCAATAGAATAAAATAGAATTGAGAGTGAAGAAATAAACCGTGTACACATGACTAATTAATTTAGGGAAAAGGGACCAAGAATGTTCAATAGGTAAAGAATACCTTCTTCAACAAAAGGTTGTGGGAAAACTAGATTTTTGCATGAAAAATGGTGACGTTAGACTTCTCTCTCGTACTATATACAAAAATTCACTCAAATTGATCAAAAGACAAGATATATGAGCTAATGCCATAAAACTTGAAGAAAAAAGCATACAGACAAATATTCATAATCTTTGATTTGGCAAGAGCTTCCTAGAGAAAATAAAAAGAACAAGCAAAAAAAGAGAGAAAAAACCCTAAAATATTCTGATACAAGCCAAAATAGACGAACCTTGAAAACATTATCTAGGTGAAACAAGCCAGACACAAAAGGAAAAAGATCACATAATTCCATTTATATGAGATATCTAGAAGAGGTAAATTTATAGAGATAGTAGATTAGAAGTTAGCTGGAGCTGGAGGAGGAGAAAATGGGGTATTACTACCTAAGTGGTTACAGAGCTTTCCAATTGAGGTGATTAAAAAGTTTTAAAATTAGTAATGATGAGTGCAGAGCACTGCAAATATAATTAATGACAGTAAATTATACATTTTAAAATGATTTAAATGGAAATTTTTGTTACATATTTACTATAATTTTTAAAAACTTAAAATTGTTAAAGTCTGCATCACATTTACTTTTAAGTTGCATCTGTGTCTTATACCTTTCTAGGAGCACTGAAATATAGCTGACACTTGGTGTCTTTGTCCTTGTTTAATATTATATATTTATGCTGTTGTGATGTTGACCAAGGATTGTCCTAACCTCTAAAGAGAGATTATCTATCTATCTATCTATCTATCTATCTATCTATCTATCTATCTAGTATATTATATACTATATGGATGGACAGATAGATATAGAAAGATAGATAATCTTCTATTTGTGTATGTAAAGTTCACCCTTGAACAACATCAACACGGGGGTTGGGGTGATGACTCCTGCAGAGTCAAAAATCTGCATCTAACTTTTGATTCCAAAAACTTTAATTACTCTTTGCCTACTACTGACCAAAAGCCTAACTGATAGCATAGTTAATAAACTTATATTTTGTATATTATGTATTATATGCTGTATTCTTACAATAAAGTAAGCTAGAGAAATGAAAATGTTATTAAGAACATTATAAGAAAGAACATGATTTACCATTCATTAAGTGGAAGAGAATCATCATAAAGATCTTCATCCTTGTCTTCTTCACATTAAGGAGGCTGATAAGGACAAACAAGAGATTGGTTTTGCTGTCTCAGTGGTAGAAGAGGTGAAAAAAACTTCATGAATAAGGGGGTCCATGCAGTTCAAACGTGTGTTCTTCGAGGGTCTACTGTATATTTGTGTATTTATCTATTAATGCAAATCAAAACCACAACGAGATGCCATCTCACACCAGCCAGAATGGCTATTATTAAAAAGTCAAAAAAAGAACAGATGCGGATGAGGTGGAAGAAAGAGAACACTCACAAACTGCTGGCAGGAATGTAATGTTCAGCCACTGTGGAAAGCAGTTTGATGATTTCTCAAATAACTTAATCATTTGACCCAGTAAACCCATTATTAGACCAAAAGGAGTATAAATCTTTGTACCATAAAGACACATGCATTCATATCTTCATCATAGGACTATTCACAATAGCAAAGACATGGAATCAACCTAAATCCCTGTCAATGGTGGACTGGATAAAGTAAATGTGGTACATGTATGCCATGAATACTAAGCAGCCGTAAAAATAGAATGAGCTCATGTCCTTTGCAGCAACACGAATGGGGCAGGATGCCATTATTCTAAGCAAATGAACACAGGAACAGAAAACCAAATACCCCATATTCCCACTTATTAATGGGAGCTAAACATTAAGTACACATGAACGCAAAGAAGGACACAATAGACACCGTAGCCTACTTGAGAGTGGAGAAGAGAAGGAGAGTGAGGCTCAAAAGTACTATGCCTACTACCTGGGTGACAAAATAGTATGTATTCCAAATCCCTGAGACACACGTTACCTATATAACAAATTGCAACTAAAATAAAATTTAAAAAAAAAAAAACAAGGAATAGAATTGACTCATGTATATTGAACTTGTATTCTGAGACATTATTATAATTATTAGTTTAAAAAATTAAAAATCAGGAATTTAATAAATAGAACTTCTTTCTTCCTTATTCATTAAATAAATAAATTTTTATTTATTTGTATTGCATTTCACTGCTAAAACAAAGTGGTGCATTTCATTGCTAAAAGAAAAAACAAAAACAGAAAAATTTCACAGCTCTTCTTGGAGTTTTCACTTAATTGTATAAAGTGAACAAGCATATAGGTAAGACACGTATGTGTATATATGTACATATTTATTATATATAATAAAATTAAAACAAAGAAATTGTATGTATATAATACAATTACTTTAAATGGCAAAACCATTGTCACCCACCCATAATTGCCTGCATTCCTAGTCCCTTTCCCTGACATACTTTTCTAGCAACTCTAATGGTTGCTTAATTTATATATAAATATATTTTATGTTAATCTATCCATTTGTGTATTATATGTGTGGATATATGTGCACATATATATGCATATATATATATATAGTATTGCAGGTGTGGGTGGTGACAACAGTTTAACCATTTAAAATATTTTGGTCAGATAAAGAATCATAGACAAGGTGATGCTTGAGTACTTGCAGTCAAAGACACTAAAGTGTATAAGCAGAGAATAATTCCAATAAAAATGTTCACTGAAAGAACCATTGAGACCTCTTGTAAAAAATGAATGCTGGAGCATGGAAAACCAATATTGGAGGAGGCTTATTACAGCAATCCTACATGAGTAAATGTAATAATTCTGCATTGCATGTTTCAAATCAAGCTTTGGACAGTACAAGTTTGGACAGTATATTGTTGTCATAAAAAAAATTACAGAAATTAACTCTTCCAAAGTGTTGAGAGCAAGATAATTTGCCTAAAGTAATAGTGATCAAATTTTTAGTCTTCCCACTGCTTTCTACTTTTGAAATTATTGAGGACTCAAAAGAGATTTTATTAAAGTACATTACTCCTATCAATATTTATCATATTAGAAATTAAATCAAATTATATACATCCTCTCAGTCACCAGAGAAAGTACATAATCATGCCTCACTACGATTCTGGAACACTTCTCTACTAATTCATGATAAAACAAGAGTGAAAAAAACACGACATCTTAGTTTGCTAAGAAAGTAATGTTGACAGTAAGTAATTTTGCCTTCACTGAGAGTCTCACTGTCCTCCAGGGTACCGCCTACCCCCAACCATGACTGAAAACCACTGTCCTTAAAATTTTCTTAAAGGAGAAAGTTTCATTTTACCATTATCACAAGGATTCAGTGTAATCCAATAATCATTTGTCACTGTCTTCTCCTCTTTCTTCAAATCTCACATTCTTCCCTTTTTTTCAGATGATTAGTTCATCTCATACTTCATGCTTTTAAACTCTCTTTTCTCTCCATTGGCATTGCTGTTCTCTCTATATTCGTATCAATTCCTTTTTTCCCTTCTTTTACATCATGGAAATTTTGCTCATTTCTGTCAAAAGCTAATTCTTCAACTTGTATTCTGATTTTGAACCCTTCTATCCTTTAGGAGAACTTCACGTCTGCCAGTTCTTCTCTCTTGCATGTCAATATGAATTAAATCCAATGATACATTCTAGTTACCAAAGCTAAAAAAAAAACAAAACCGAAAACAAAAAAAACTTAGTCATCTTGTAATCTCCTCTTTAATCAGTATGCACCATTCCAACTGCAAACTCAATTGATTCTACCTTCCAAAATACACACGTTAACCATGTGTTTCTCTCAGTCTCCACTGTCAACACTTTAGCTCAAGCCAACATCATCTCCTGGCAGGATTACTGCTGTAATATTCCAGCTGGTCTTCCTGCTTGCACTCACATTGCAACAATCCATTCAGCAGCTAGAGTAATCTTTCAAAAACATATTCTGGTATATTTCAAACACATAAATGGGTTAAAATAATTCTATAACCATCATCATGAAAACCCCAAGCCAGCTCAAATACTAAAATATTACCACATTGACCCCCTCTATATTCTCATATTTATTCCATCTTCTCCTTCCCTTCCCCAATGACTATCACTACACTAAAAATCTGCTCAAATACTAAAATATTACTACTACATTTGACCCCCTCTATATTCTCATATTTACTCCACCTTCTCCTTCCCTTCCCCAAGGACTATCACCATG
The DNA here is from genome assembly GCF_048565385.1 of Saimiri boliviensis. Taxonomy (NCBI): domain Eukaryota; kingdom Metazoa; phylum Chordata; class Mammalia; order Primates; family Cebidae; genus Saimiri; species Saimiri boliviensis. The sequence continues at coordinate 108,457,948 of NC_133458.1, forward strand.
CTAAAAATCAGCATTATTATCCTCTTGCTATGCTTGAGGATTTTAAACATATAAAACCCAACCTCAAATATTTAATTAGGCTTTATTTATTTATTTATTTATTTATTTTTTTTTGAGACGGAGTTTCACTCTTGTTACCCAGTCTGGAGTGCAATGGCTCGATCTCGGCTCACCGCAACCTCCGCCTCGTGGGTTCAGGCAATTCTCCTGCCTCAGCCTCCTGAGTAGCTGGTATTACAGGCACGTGCCACCACGCCCAGCTAGTTTTTTTTGTATTTTTAGTAGAGATGGTGAAATCCCGTCTCTATTAATTAGGCTTTCTTGAAGTGAAATCCAACTAATCAATCACTGTGTATTTTTTGTGACTTGTTTTATCCACACAGTTTTTGAAATTTTGGCATTACATTTATTTTCACTGTTATAAAGATTTCCCCTGTAGTTATTTAGCCATTATAGTGCTGATGAATACTTGCATCTTCACAGGTGGCACACATGATCTACTTCATTACTGGTGATTTTTTAATTAAAAAACTTTCTCCACTCAAGTTACACATTTTCTTTTTGTATAGTGAGTATGTTGTGTGGAGTTCCTTTGAAACTATGTAGAAACACATTTCCTTTTCAAACTTTTTAATGTGTTTGTTTGTTCACACTATAGCAGTATGAACTTGTGGACTACTAATTTAGTCAATGAGTAATAATATGTTGTTATCAGTATGTATTCCAACGCTCAAATTATCACAGATTTTGCCAGTCGGGAGCTTTCTATATGTATAATTATTTCTATGAATAAATAAAAAGACAAACACTGACAAACATCTGTCCTTGACCAAAATTTAGGTGGGATCCTCTAAGCTCTCTTTTCAATTTAGCCTCATCCTTTGGCTCTGTCTTTGATCTGCTGAGTTTATTTTATCACAAATCCTGATTAGTAGGGTGTTTCGTTTTGTTTTTGGGGTTTTTTTTTTTTTTTTTTGCAAAAATTCCCCCTACCCTTGATGTTTCTTTGAGTAGTTTTCCATCCATTTACTTTCTTCAATCTGCTGGTTAGCTATAAATCCCCAGCTGTCTTTGTTGTATTAGAGTTAAGCTGACCGTGGTCTCTCTCCCCTCTTCCAATAATCTTGACGGATATTGCAATAGTCCTAAATAAAGTGTTCCTTATCACAATTAATTAATTAAAGAGGTAAAAGGGAAAAATAATACTTATCAATTACTTTTAGTGAAGAAACCTGGCTGACCCTTAAGGGATTATAAATAAAATGCTAAATTATAACTGTTCCATAGGAGAGAATTTAACAGCAATGCAGAATCACTTCTGAAATATTTCTACCGAAGACAAATAACTTGAATCTAAATATGACATACCATCATGGAAACACAAATTGAAGGACATTGGATAAAATAACCAACCTACAAGTTTTAAAAGTGTCAAAGTCTGACGTAAAAGAAGATTGATAGATTATTCAGAATTGGTGACCAAAACGGTGAAAACTAAATGCAATTTGTAAATATAAAGAGAAGTATATTAAATAGATCATTATTTAGGTTTCTGTTTTGCTGTTTAGGAGTTGTATCAAGAGCCTTTAATTTAGCATAAAAAATTGGAAACTATCTGCGGAGCTAAGACTCTGGGTAATTTATTGTAATAACCAGTAAAGCCAGATAGTGTGTAATAAAATTATCCCACAACAATTTACAATGTATGACAGTTTATAAAAATGTAGTTCATAATTACCATTGAGTTATGTTATGTTATGGACATTTTGAATATTGACAAATTTTCAAAGGCCTTTAAGTTTTGCTTAAAGCTTATTGCAATTGTCCTGTATTAAACCTAGACACAGATTCTTTTTTAAATGAAAGACTGTAGGCAGCTTTGTATTGGTCCTGTGTATTGAAAGCCAGTGTGTGTTTTCTCAATGTAAACAGCAGATAATCAATGAAATATATTTATATAATAAATTGCTTAGCTGTGGTTACTCCAGGAACACTAAATATCTCTACATTAATTGAATAATATTTTTTAAAAAAAACCTTCTTACAGTGTGCTGAACTACTAAAATTTGTAGAATGCCAAAAAATGCTAATTATTTCTATTATGCCTCCTTTTGTATATAAAGAACAAGTTTTATGGCTGTCCAGTGGACAACGAGAAAACGTTAAAGATGTTTTAAGTGTAAAATTAACCTTGAATATTCCAATATTTTGAATTTGGGGTCTGAATTTTGGAAAAACAATTAGTAAAATGTTTCATAAGAGATAACCATAAAAATAAGCAATAATCAGAATTTTTAAAATGTCAAGACATCTAAAGCATTAGAAATTAAATTTTATATATTCTTATTAATCTCTAAATAGATGAGCATGATAGCTCTTTGTCTTTTAAGAAGTCTTGTAATGGAATTGATTTTCTTATCTTGAATTTAGATGAGTCTATTTGAAATAAAACTTACAACTACACACTCCATATTTCACCAACAAAAAAAAGTCAACGTAGTAGAATCACAAAAACGTTTTCTCTTTTGTTCTAGAACTCCAGAGAGGTGAGAAATTTAGAACATTCAATTTTCTTTTGTGACCATTGTAATTAAAAATGATCTTAGTAAAAATTTGATTCACTATCGTATGGACACAGGAATTGGAATTGCAATGAGTCTCCATGTATGAAGGGGAAGTGTTAACTGACTCAAGTTCACAGTAGAAAGGTTCAACAAAGCAACAAGGGAGCTTTTCTTTATACCTAGAAAATGGTTTTACCAGTGATGGAGGAAAGACAAGCGTTATGCCTACAAACAATAGATAGCCAGACAATTCGCCAGTGTTCAAAGTTTAGCCCATAACTCAAAATCACACCAAAGTCATTCATTGTATCACTCCAAGTGAAAACTCAGAGATCCAAAAAAGAGTACTGTCATATTCAATTATTTCTTCACATAAAGCTGCAAACTCAGGATGTTGGAACTGAGGTGCTCTTGAATATCCATTCTTAGTATCCAGTGATTTCGGTGAGAAAAATCTTAATGAGACTTCCAGACTAATAAGAAATAAACAACAGATGAACACTGCATTTGTTTTCTTTATAATAAAAGGAACACACTCCAGTAAAGAAATTCACTTAGTAATTAACTGAAGTGGAAAGTCTATGAGCTAGTAAAGTATGTGGGGGGGTGGGGCATAAGCATTCACGGCAATGCTAATTAAAGAAAGAAGGAACACAACACTCAGTTTTCATGTCTCCTAAGCAAGTACTACTGTGAGTGAATGATTTTGCTTTTATACCAGGTGTGAGTCTCTAACTATGGAAAAAGATGGAGAAAACATTTCCTGATAAACAACCAACAGGTTCTACCACAGTCTGCTTTTCTGACATCTCTTGCGTTATTCATGAGCATCATCCTCCCAAAACAGAATACACTTATTCTTTCCCCAAAGAAGTGGAACCTAAATGTGATTCACTGATAACTCCTGTGGACTGATAAAACTGTTAAGACAAGTCAAGACCCTTCGCCTTTACCCAAATACCCATGACCTGTTCAGCAATAAGATAGCAGACATAAAGGGGATGAAGCTACTGCTGATGAAGGGCAACTGAGCCCCCATATTGGGGCTTAGCCTGGGAGCCTTCCTGGCTTCACTCAAGGGTGAGCTGGTGATGAGAGAAGGCAAGTTTCACTGAACAGGTGCTGCTCCTTGCAGAGCAGGTCTAACCTGTAGGCAGATAGGCAGTGTGCCCAGAGTTGGCACCTATGGGCTGCTAGCTAGCTATACTTATACCCACTTTTAATTGTATGCTAATTAAGAGGAAGATTATTCTGAACTTTCTGGAAAAGGGGAGAGGAGTTTCTGGAACCATATGAGACAACTTCTGGGCCATGGCCATGACATGTGGTCATGACATTTGTAACCTGTCATGGTGCCTGTGGGAGCATCTGTATGCTAATGAGCAGTGAGGACAACTAGAGGTCCCTTTTATTACCTCTGTTGGTTTCAGCTGACTTCTTCACTGAACCCTGCTTTGACCAGATCTTGCTTCCATCAACAGAGTCATGTCCAATAAACAAGTCCTGCTGGCCTCCTACCTCACTACCAAAAAGGCATATAGCAATAATGGATTCCTATCAATGAAGAAATTATGCTCAGCAGCAATTTGAGTAACACCTCACCTGGGAATTGAGAAGATTTTCTTGTTTTGATCATTTGGATGGTGGCATTCTACTTTTTGTCCTTAGTTTGCTACATACATTGGCCTTGCCTTCTGGGAGTTTCTTTATGGTTTATTATACAAATTGTTAATTAGAAGGTATGTTTCCCCTAGAGACCATATAGTTACGAAGCCCACTTTCTTTTTAAGTAGGCACATATTCCTTCTTCCAGATTATATTAAAAAAATAGTTCTTTCAAATGTTTCTCCATCCTTATCAGTAGGTTCCGCTAGCTGACCAGCTTGTCATATTTGCTTCATCTCTATTCACTGCTTTATTTTGGTCTATGTTACATAGCTTAGGTTTTGGTAGCATATCCCAACCCCACCCTTCACTTAAAAATACTGATTTCTCTCTGCGTCAGGGTAAATAATAAGCAAATATAAGGAAGAAACCAAACAGTAAATAGCTTAGCTTAAAATACAGAGAAATTATTTTTTCTTAGTCCAAAAGTACAAATAATTTTATCCATTTTTCTCAGGTAAAAAAATCTAGGGCAGGCAGGCAGGGCACTATATTTTATATTCCGTGAATCTTATTTCTGACTTAGGAAGCTAACTTCACCTTCTTTGTCAAAGCCAGGTTACAGATACATTCATGTTACAGCTCACACGAGGGAGAAAGAAAATGGAGGTGTAAGTGTGCAGTCTCATGGTCCAGGCATGGAAGTGACAGATGTCACTTCAGCTTCATTTCATCAGTAATGATTGGGTCAAGTAGCCACATCAAACTGCACTGGGGTGTGAATATATAATCATTAACTATGCAGTCACTTGTGTAGCTCTAATTCTATTGTTATGTCAGAAGAGGAGAATTGGGTTAGGTTGGACAACACTCAATTCCTATCAAATCCTTCGTTATAACTGTCATGTCACTGTAACTACAATTAAAAATATATTTGTTAATATGATCATTAGTCATTTTTTAATTCAGCCCATTAATTAATGAGGTACAGCATATAATGGTAAGGCTATTTCAAAGAGAGTGACAGTTATTTTATATGTCAGCTTGACTGAGCCCGAGGATATGCAGCAATTTTTCCAAGTATTACATTGGGCTTCTGTGTGAGAATGTTTCTAGATGAGGTTAACATTTGAGTCAACAGATTGAGTAAAGCAGACTGTCCTTCCTAATGTGTGTGAGCTCCTTTGAAAAAATTGAAGAGCTGGATAGGACAAAAAAGGCTGAGTAAGAGGGAAGTCCTTTTGCCTGACTGCTTGAGCTACGATATCGAGTTCTTTGAGTCTTTGAATACAGATTGAATCATTACCCTTTCTGGAGTCGCAACCTTCTGGCTCTTGCCTTTGAAATGAAAACACCAACACTCTTGATTCTCAGGCTTTCACTCTGAGGCTGGAACAAAATATCAACTCTGCTAGGTCTCCAGCTTGCTGACTGCAGATACTGGAACATTTCAGCCTACATCATCATGTGGGCCAATTTCTTGTAATTGATTTTCATATCTCTCTCTCTCTCTTTCTTTCTCTCCATCTTTGTCCATATATATATACTTTTAATTTTAAAATTATAATCTAATAATTTAAAGAAAAACTATATAATTAAAGCCTTAAGGAAAACACAAAACAAAATTAAAGTTCGATAACACGGTAAGCAGGGACTATTTCTTCCAAAATAAAATTACAACTTAACATGTACTCTCACAATGTCTGGATGCCAATAAAATAATAGACAATGCAGACACAGGTGCATTTGCTTAAGCAAATGATCTTGGGTGATCTTGGGTAAGCTTTTCTTGCAATGACTTTGAAAAGGGATGCAGTCATTCTTAACATATTATTGTACTTCTTTTATGTTTTTTACTTCCTATTTTATTATTTTAAAAATATAAACTCACCTGATTTATATTATCTATCTCATAATTCCATATTCTGAATTCCTTACTGGTCTAATTCTATTGGGAATTATTTCTTATAGACCTTGTTCTTCATGCCTCATGTCTCTATGCGTTTTGTAATTTTAGATTGTAAGCTTAAATTGATCTGTACCTTATCTGAAGAAATCTTATAAGAAATTAGTTGAGGCCTGCCTTTCAAATAAGTTTTTTTTTTTTTTTTTTTTTGCTCTTCCAGTTGCTCCAGACGCGTTTATTTTTAGAATAAAGTTTTTAGAGACTGTAAAAGTCAGGAAATCACTAGGAATATATGACAACAGAAAGCATGTAAAATAAAGCAAAACATGAGCTGAGCAGCCCCCTATGACTTAGACATTGACATCAGAAAATCCTTGAGGTGAAGAGAATTAATACTAGACTTAATTTTTGATTTTTACATATGGATAATCAGCCATCCATCATGTATTGCTTTGGAGAGTCTCTAGAAAATCATCAGCTATGTTTAAATAAGTATATCTTTGTTGGTATCCAATTTGTGTAGCATGCCATGTGAAGTGACACGTGAGGGGAATCATTTTAATTATAAATCAAGGCCTCCAGGTGAAAGTTGCTTTCAATTGTGATTTTCAATTTTAAGATCATATTTTAAATCACTATTTGCTTTTGCCTTCCACAGCTTATTAACATGTACAATGTATTGTCTTCCTGGAAATGTGTCTTTTAAACATTTTTTTTTGCTTTGGAAGTGACTGCTTATCTCTTTTTTTCCCCCAGCAGCATTTAAAATGTATTTTGTATTGATTTGATTTAAATCAAGCTAGTCACAATAAAAATTTTAAATATGGACTATGTATATGTGAACTATGGCCTTAAGTCAATAGTAATATATCAGTGTTTGTACTCTATTGCAGTAAATGTACTGCAATAATCCCAGGTAGTAAGAGAGAAACTTTGTGTATGTGGTGAGGAAAGAGGAAACTGTCTCTCTACTTTATGCTCAATTTTTCTATAATTCTTTAACTGCTCTAAAAATAAAGCCTATTAACTTAGAAAAATATCAATGTTTCAATAAAAAGATGTGTTTCCTCACTCAAAAAGAAATATAAACTACATAAGTGACCATTTTTTCATTTTTTACATGATCAAAAACTAAATCTCAGCAGCATTTTCTGATAATAATTTGAAGACATACATCTACAATTTCTAATAGGAATGAAAAATCAGAAGGCTACTCTTGAGAACACTTTGGCACTTTGGAATTATTTAGCAAAATTCAATGTGCATTTGTTTTTTATATAGCAATTCATGTCTAGAAATCTATGCTAAGTAGAAAGTTACTTTTCTTTAAGCTCATCTGCTAAGGCTTTGCTTAAAATAGCAATTTAAAATAACCACTAATTGGAGGGTTATTGAATAAATTATGTTACATCTATGAAATGAAGTTCAATGCAACTGTGAAAAGGTAATGAAGGACTTCAGTAAATACTGATTTGAAGTGATCCTCAAATATTTTGTGAGTAAAGAAAAGTGTGATGCTATTCTCTCTTATATGTAAATAAAAAATAAGTTTTTGAAAGGCACACCTCTGCATCTATTTGTAAAAATAAAAAAAAATATTAGAAAACATTATTTCTGCCTGCAGAAAATCAAGGTAAAATTGAAAGGCAAAGACACAAAAAGCTTCCTCAGAAACCTTAAGGTGAATAAAAATAAAGTACTAATATTATTATTTGTTTCTGAGATGGAGTCTTGCTTTGTCACCCAGGCTGGGGTGAAATAGTGTGATCTCGGCTCACTGCAACCTTCACCTTTCAGGTTCAAGCAATTCTTCTCCCTCAGCCTCCCAAGAAGCTGGGACTACAGACGTGTGCCACCATGCCTGGGTAATTTTTGTATTTTTAGTAGAGACAAGATTTCACCATGTTGACCAGGATGGTCTCGATCTCTTGACCTTGTGATCATCCCATCTAGGCCTCCCAAAGTGCTGGGGTTACAGGCATGAGCCACTGCATCCGGGCAAAATAAAGTATATTATTTAAAAACATTTAATATATTCCAAAAAATAAAGCTAATAAAATTATAGTAATGTTCTTAGCAGCCAGGATATTTTATGTGAAAGAAAAGACAGTGTAAGTATAAAACAAAAAAAGTTTAATTTGAATCAAAATATTATTATTAAGGTATTATTATTTTGGTTTGAATTATGTGCATATCTCAATTCTGTACTCTGAAGTGTCTTAAGAGGAAAGACAACCTAGCATCAATAAGTATCCCTAGTTCCTAGGTTGCTCTCTGTAAATATTATCAGCCACTGAAAGGAAATAGAACTTCTTAGTGGAATAGCTTATTTGACATCAGGTAGATGTACAAGATATACCTGGAATATTTGTTGTGTCAGAAAGAAAAGTCAATGAGTTCACGTAAACAAATCACAGCAGCCTATTTGGCACATAGGACAAAGACGGAACACTTGGAACCACAAACAAAATAAAAAGTACTATTGATTGAAATGCACTGAATATATAACGCCTCATGAGTTCATGATGATACTATAAAACAGAACTAACACTGACAAAAATAAAAACAAAACAAAAATTACCATTGATCACGATCGAAAATAATTAGCAAGTATCATCATTAGCAAAAATTACCATTGAAAAATAGTCATTTATTTCCCCAATAACATATAAACTGCATTACAAATAAGTCAAATACAAATGGTTGTCAACTTACAACGGTTTGACTTATAAGTATTGATTTTGCAATAGATATATCATGGTATTAACGAATTTTCAAGTTACGATTTTTTGACTTATGATAAATTTCTTGGGAAGTAATCCCATTGTAAGTCAAAAAGCAGCTGTAGTCCCATTGTCTGAGAAAAATATCTTTTGCACCAAGGAATCTTGAGTAATTACGGAAGGGAAGAGAGAATTAGAAAACAGCTAATAACTTTGAACTATTTGACTCAGACAAAAACACCAGTGGATGACATTATTAGCTGACAGGGCAAAGGAATACTTGAAACAAAGGCATTCAACTGTTGCTGTCTGAATCACTGATCAGTAAGAGAGGCAGCCACAGACATTATGTGCTGCCTGCTGGAGTGCAGAACATCATGTGTGAAATAGACTTGCTGAAAATAGGTAGCATCCAAATATCAAGTTTCTAGGGATACATTTTATTATCAGAAAATATGGGTAGATAGGAGGCATGGTAAAGGTACAAGTTAAATTGCAATGAGGGGAAAAGAAAAACTTGATGAATTGAGGATCTAGTATATGTTACAAGGTAACTAATCAAATTACTCCAACGGGTAATTGGCATAGAAAAAACAAACGAGTGAAAATAATGGAGGAGAGACCACTGCAGAAAATTGATACCAGGAACACAACATCCAGAACAAGGTATGTGTTTGTTTAGGCCCTATTTTAAACAGCCAAATTGTAAAAAGGAACATTTAGCCCATGGGAAATGTTTGGATATCAGTTGATAAAAAAATTTTTGATAATGACTATCATATGGCAAAAATAGATTCTCATTAAATTTGTAGACATAATTATGACATTGTAATTACATAAAAATTAATTTTAAGATGTGTAAATTGAATTATGTCATATTAAGATGGCATAGGTTCATGAATTTTCTATAAAATCTCGGTAACTACAGTGAAGGTGATAGATGAACAAATAGAGATAATTTTGATAGTTGGTGATTGCTTATATGTCCTAATATACTCTTCTCTAGGTTGGGACACATTTAATATTTTTGCATAAAATTTAAGAATTTTAAAAATAGATCAGAAATGTTTATAATGACGTATATATTTATAAACAGTTATCTAAAAGACTATAACAACAAAGATCAAAATAAAAAAATAGAGGCCGGGCTTAATACTTCACACTTGTAATCCCAAAACTTTAGGTAGCTGAGGCAGACAGATCACTTGAAGCCAGGAATTTGGGACCAGCCTGGCCAAAACAGTGAAACCCCATCTCTACTAAAAACAGAAAAAAATTAGCTGGGCGTGGTGGTGGACATATGTAATCCCAGCTACTCGGGAGGCTGAGACATGAGAATTGCTTGAACCTTAGAGACAGAGAGTGAGCCAAGATCATGCCACTGTACTCCAGCCTGAGCAAAAAAGTGAGATTCAAAAAAAAAAAAAAAAAAGAAAGAAAGAAAAGAAAAATAGAGGATATGTAGCAATAAAAAAAAAATAGTTGGTCACATTATTATCAGATAAAAGTAAGTACTAAGGAGACAAACATTATATGGCAACAATATTAAAAACCCAACGAAAAAGACATGACATCCATTAACTTTGATTAACAACACAACATAGATTCAAAAACAAAATGCAATAGAGAAATAGATATCCACATTTGTAGTATGAAACTACAATAAAATGTGTTGCAGGCATTTGAAATTCACATATATTAACAAAAATATGGGATACATAATATATAATTCACAAACTTAATAAGTATGATAGATACATAGATACACAGACAAGTAACAGATACTGAGAGAGAACATGGCATTTATGAATATGCAGTTTCTTTTTAAACTTACATGGAATAGTTATAAAAAGTATCTTTGGGTCAAAAAAAATGTGCATAAATTACACAAGCAGTGATCAGGTAGATTGTATTCACCGATCAGAATTTAATAAAAATACAACTGAATAACAATAACAAAAAATATTAAGAATAGACTAAACAATTTTTGAGCATTCAAATTTTATAAGTATTTTTCCAAATCACTCTTCGTTTATTTAATCAGCATCACAATGTTTGTTTTTTGTTTTCTTTGTTGTTGTTTTATAGTTGGATTACTTTTATAGACTCAGTAATAACCATAAAAAAAGAATCTGGTGAACAGATAAGCCCACTCTACTTCTATTGCTTTTATATTTACCACATTATTTAACTTGGATATTCACAAAAAAACTTTCTTTTTCATTTTCCTAAACAATACAAGGTCACTAGAATACTTTCTCTGATAATATCTCACAATTTTTACTTAGGTATTTTAGCTATAATTTTTAGCCTTTTAAAAATTATTTCTTGGGATTATCCATCACCTTGAGTGCTTATCATTTTATGTGATGGCATTATTTAAAGTCCTTTCTTCTAGTTACTTTGAAATAGACATAATATTGTTGCTAAGTGTAGTCATCTTAGTCCACTATCAAGTATTGGGTCTTATTTTTTCTATCTAACTGTATGTTGGTAACCATAATCAACCTCTCTTCATCTACATCCCCCTCACACTTCTCAGATTTTGATATATATTATTCTAGTCTCTGTGTCTATAACATCAACTATTTAGTTACCATATATGAATGAGAACATGTAGTATTTGTTCCTCTGTGTCTGGCTTTTTCACCAAGCATAATGGCCATCATGTCTATCTGTGTTGCTTCAAATGACATGATTTTATTCTTTTTTAGAACTAAATAGTATTCCATTATGTATATGTACCATATTTTCTATATCAATTCATCCATTGATGAGCTCATAGGTTGATTCCATATCTTTGCTACTGTGAATGAATGCTTTTATTTTTTAATCTGCTTTTGACTATAACAATGGATTACAACCTCCACTCATTTTTGTTTTGTTTGCCTGTAGAAAACAATTAGAATTCTAGACGCAATATAATAGCAAGTACTTGTAGAAAATGCAGTGCGAATGGGAGTAAACAGAATCTGCTTGGGAGAACCCTGTAAGAGAGGGAAGTCAACCTGTACAGTATATGTTTTTTCTTTTGAAGTTTTAGGTGTAAAACATGGGCATGATGTGTAGAGATAGGGGCAGGATAAATCATTTTTAAAAATCTCATAGTCTTTGCAGCTGAGAGACAAGCAAACTAATACCCAGGAATCAAAGAGTGAAGGGAGCTCAGAAGAGAAAGAGCCAAGAAGGAATTCACAAATTTATTCTACCCACATATCTGACTGATCACTGAACCATGGGTATAAGAAAAAGACTCAAAGAAAGTTGCTTATGGACAAAAATTCAGAACTGAGACTCCAGTTGCCACCCAATAAATAGAATTGCATTACAAACTAGACCACGTTAATTGACTGTTCACATAAAAGGAAAAAAGAGCAGCCATTGAATAAAAATACCAGATTTTAATATCTTTACAAATTAGCATTCATGACAGCTAGAATACAATTCAAAATTATCTAACACAGGAAACCAAAGAAAATGGAATACATTCTCAAAGGAAAAGAAAATCAAACAAGTGTGACCTCAAGACGAAACAGCTATTGGAATTAGCTGACAAGGATTTTACAGTGGCTGATATAACTATTCTCATAAAAAAAAATGAAATATTTCCACAATGAATAAAAAGAAAATATCATCAAATAAATAGAAATAACAATAAAAAACAATGAAAGTTTTTAGTTCTACTGTGGCCACATTGCCCACTGACCTTAACTAAAACCCCTAAATAGAATACAGCAAACAACTCCCTGAAGACACTGAGAGGCAGACAAATGCAGGCAGATTACAGATGGGAGTTTTAACTTGTGAAAGCAATCTGAATAGTTTCTTGTCTTGTGTCTTTTCCTTGAGGATAGACCCTGTTTGTTGAGCATCAGGGTAGTACATGTGGCTAAAATTCTAAAACTAAATTCATTTTTATCACCAGAATAAGAAAAGGAAAAGGAAGCACTTCACATTAGAGAAAGAATTTTTTTTTTAATCTTCAGATTTTGTGTATAAACTGCCTAAGGCTCAGCTTATGAACTCAACTCATGAACTACATATTTTTGGGCAAATTCCAAGCAACATATCAAAGGCTTAGAGCACAGAATTGAGATTTTAATTATCTACCTACGTTTCAGTATAATTGCTGATGCATGCATGCACATGATAGACCTAAACAAGTATAGTGAATGTTGAGGGAACTGAACTGAAACTCGTACCAGCACCTGCAGAAGGCGAGAAAGAACTACCGTCTAATTTTAAGCCAGTTTATTCTCTGCTGAATGAATACATCAATGTTGTCTACAGTATTTACCAATATCCAGAATGCATTCTAAAATGTCTCAATATCAAAAGAACTAGAGAATGTGACTAGTTTTCAAGGGAAGAAACAATAAACATAACAGTGACTCTGATGCTAGAATTGTCAGATTTGAAATGTCTTATAAGTCATTTTTATAATCTCTGTAAAACATTAAAATACACTCATAATTCAGCTCAAGAAGGTAAAGTACAGAACAAATGGTAGATAAACTATAGCTCTCATCATCTTCCCAATAGAAAAAAGTAGAACATCCATCTATCACCCCAACCATTGCAGCTGCACCTTTAAGAACAGAGTTTTATCCCCCATGTCTTGAGGGCACCAATAAGACTTAACACATCCTAATTTCCTAGGACTCTCTAATAGTAAAGACAGTGGTTTGAACAACTCAAAAAGTTTTGAGTGGCACCTGCCATTTCTTGCTGGTTTCACCAATAAGATCCATTTCTGACCTGGGTCCAGACTGGTAAGATTGAGAGAGGCAGTTCTCTTACCTAACGTACAGAAACCAATACAAAAAGTCAAGAAAAATAAAGAAACAGAAAAATATGTACCAAATAAAGAAATAAGAAAGTATGAAACTAATTGGCAAAGGTAATTAGACAGACAGAAAAGAATAGTACTGTAATAATGGTTAGTAAATTGTAATCCTATTATAAAAGTCAGAAGATAAAAGTACTAAAAATAATTATTAAAAATTATTTTCATAGATTCAGCATATAGCTAGTTATAAACTGTGACATCAATAACTTACACTGTAGAGGGAGAAAAGGTATAAAGAGAATTCTTGCATGCATGGGAAGGTAGATATTATCTGCTTAAAAAAAAGACAATTATAACTATAACATATTTTATGTTATATGTTATGCAAGCCACTTAGTAACCAGAAAGAAAAATCATATGAAGCTATCCAAGAGAAAAAAAGAATAAGGAATGAGCCCAATTAATTGAAAAATGAAAGACAAAGTAGACAGCATGAGAAAAAGAGGGCAAAAGAACTACAAGACAAACAGAAAACCATGAACAAATTGACAATACTAAATTACTTCTTAGCACTAATTATTTAAATGTAATTGGACTAACTCCCCAATAAAAACAACAGAGGCTAAATGAATTTATAAAAATCAAGATCCAACTATATGCTGTTTTAAAGAAACTCATTATTCATTCAAGGACACACGCAAGCTGAAAGTGAAGGAAAGGTAAAACATATTTCATGTAAATGGCAACCAAAACAAAGCAGGAAGAGTTACACTCACACCAGACAAAGTCGACTTTAAGAAACAACACTCTCTCTCCCTCTCTCTCTCTTTTTTTAAAATTATACTGTAAGTTCTGGGATACATATGCAGAACATGCAAGTTGGTTACATAGGTATACCTGTGTCAAGGTGGTTTGCTGTACCTATCAACCCATCATCTAGGTTTTAAGTCCCACATACATTAGGTATTTGTCCTCATGCTCTCCTTCCCCTTGCCCCTCACCCCCTGACAGGCTCCAGTATGTGATGTTCCCCTTCCTGTGTCCATGTGTTCTCATTGTTCAACTCCCACTTGTGAGTGAGAACATGCAGTGTTTGGCTTCTGTTCCTGTGTTAGTTTGTTGCTGCTTCTGATGATTTCCGGCTTCATCTACGTCCCTGCAAAGGACATAAACTCATTCTGTTTTATGGCTGCATAGTATTCCATGGTGTATATGTGCCACATTTTCTTTGCCTAGTCTATCATTGATGGGCATTTGGGTTGGTTTCAAGTCTTTGCTATTGTAATAGTGCTGCAATAAACACTATTAAATATGTGTGCATGTGTCTTTGTAATAGAATGATTTATAATTCTTTGGGTATATACCCAGTAATAGGATTGCTGGGTCAAATGGAATTTCTGGTTCTAGATCCTTGAGGAATTGCCACACTGTCTTCCACAATGGTTGAACTAATTTACACTGCCAGAGACAAAGAAGATCATTACATAATAAAATATTGGCCAATTCTACAGGAAGATACGACAATTGTAAATTTTATACACACACACACACACACACACACACACACACACACATATATATATACACACATCAGAACACCTAAATATGCAAAGTGAATATTGAGAGACATGAAAAAAAAATCTACAGCAATAGACTAACAGCAGAAGACTTCAATACTCCAGTTTCATTGCTAAACAAAACATCCAGATAGAATTTTTTTGTTTTGAGACGGCATTTAGCTCTCCTTGCCCAGGCTGGAGTGCAGTGGTGCAATCTTGGCTCACTGCAACCTCTGCCTCCTGGGTTCAAGCAATTCTACTGCCTCAGCTTCCCAAGTAGTTGGGATTATAGGCATGCACCACCACACCTGGCTAATTTTGTATTTTTAGTAGAGATGGGGTTTCTCCATGTTGGTCAGTCAGGCTGGTGTTGAACTCTTGACCTCAGGTGATCTGCCTGCCTCAGCCTCTTAAAGTGCTCAAATTACAGCCATGACCCATTGAAACCGGCTTGTAGATAGAAAATTAATGCAAAAAGGATGGACTTGAACAACACTAAGGAACAAATGGCCTTAACAGACTATCTATAAAACGTTTCATCCAGCAGCAACTGAGTATACTTTCTTCCCAAGTACACATGAAACAGGCTCCAGGATAGATCACATGTTAGGTCAAAAAAGATCATACGTTAGGTCAAAAAATTTAAGAATATTAATATCACACTGAGTACCTTTTTCAGACACAGTGGAATGAAACTAAAATACAATAACCATGAGAAAACAAAAACTTATGAATATGTGGAAACTGAATAACACACTCTTGAACAAACACTGGTCAAAGGAAAAATCAAAAGTGAATTTAAAAAATATCTTCAGGTGAGTAAAAACAAGATCACAACCTACTAAAATTGATGGGATTCAGCAAATGCATGAAAAAGGGAAGTTTATAGCAATAAATGCCTACATTAAGCAAGAAGAAAGCTTTTCAATAAAAAAAATTTACTTTACAGCTCAAGAAACTAGAAAATAAAAAAAACTAAGCTCAAAGTTAGCAGAAGGAAGGGAATAATAAATATTAGAGCAGAAATAAATCAAATAGAGAATTAAATAACTATTGAAAAATCAACAAAACTAACACACGGTTTGTTGGCAAAAAAAAAATAATAAAATAAAATAAAAATTGGCAAATCCTTAGCTAGAGTAGCTAAGGAAAAAGATAGAAGATTCAAATAAAATCAGAAATGAACGAAAAGACATGACAATGATGCCTCACATGAAAAAGTATAACAAGACAAAATTATCAACAATTTTGTGCCAACAAAATGAACAATCTGGAAGAAACAAAGAAATTCCTAGAAACATACAATATCCCACTCCTAAATCTAGAAAAAATAAATAGCCTCAGCAGATAAATTACAAATAAAGAGATTGGAGTAGTAATAAAAACCATTTAACAAAGAAAAGGCCAGGACAGCCAGGTGTGGTTGTCCTGTAATCCTAGAACTTTAGGAGGCTGATGGGAGCAGATCCCTGGAGCCCAGGAGTTTAAAATAAGCCTGGGCAATGTGGCAAAACCCCGCATCTACAAAAAATACAAAAATTAGCCTGGCGTGGTAGCAGGCATCTGCAGTCCTGGCTACTCAGAAGGCTGAGATGGGAAGATCACCTGAGCCTGGGAAGTTGAAGCTGTAGTGAGCAATTATCATGCCACTGCATCTAGCCTAGGTGACAGAATGAGACTCTATCTCAAAAAAGAAGAAAGAAGGAAGAAGAAGGTAGAAGAAGATGAAGCAGAAGAAGAAAGAGGAGAAGGAGGAGGAGAGGAAAAAGGAGAGGAGGAGGAAGGAGGGGAGGAAGCCACCACCGCCTAGGACTAGCTGGCTTTACATGGTTGAATTCTATTCAAAAGAATCAATATCAATTCTTTCAAACAGTTCCAAAAACTAGAAGTAGATGGAATACCTCTAAACTCATTTTATGAGCCCATCATTACCCTGATATCAAGTCTAGAACATTGATGATGAACATAGATATGGATAAAGACCTTAAAAAATGCTAGCAAAACGTGGCACATATACGCTATGGAATACTCTACAGCCATAAAAAATGACGAGTTTGTGTCCTTTGTAGAGACATGGATGAATTTAGAAACCATCATTCTCAGCAAACTGACACAAGAACAGAAAACCAAACACTGCATATTTTCACTCATAGGCAGGTGATGAACAATGAGAACAGTTGGGCACAGGGAAGGGAACAACACAAGGCTAGGTGGGGGGTGGGGAGTGGAGGGGAGGGGAGGGGAAGGGAGAGATAGGGGGTGGGCGGGGAGGATGGGGAGGGATAATGCCTGATATAGGCGATGGGGGCAGGGTGGGATGGAGACAGCAAACCACCATGGCATGTATGTACCTGTGCAACAATGCTGCAGGATGCAGGATGTACACATGTACCCCAGAGCCCAAAGTACAATAAAAAAAATCTGCCTGTGTCCATCCCAGCCACTGGCCAAGGAAAGGAATTAATGTAACAATTTATAGGATTTCTTGAAGTAATCGTTTTCCCTATTATGGCAATAAAGCATGTTAAACCATCCATTTAAAAAAAAAAAAAGAAGAAGATGTCAGCAAACATAATTCAACAACACACAAAAAATATAATATTCATGACCAAGTGGGATTATTCCCTGAATGCAATGTTGGTTTAACATGTGTAAATCAGCTAATGTGATAAACCGCATTAACAGAATGAAGAATACACATGATCACCTCACTAAATGCAGAAAAAGCCTTTTATAAGGCTTAATAAAAAATACATATAGAAGAACATTTTCTCAACAAATAAAGCCTATTTATGAAAATCTCAAAGCTAATATTATAATTAATGGGGAAATATCCCTGCTTCTCTAAGATATGGTTCAATGCAAAGATATCCACTCTATTGATCATAGTTCTAGAAGTTCTACCAAGAGCAATCAGACAAGAGAAAAAAAGAAAAAGTGTCTAAGTTGCAGAGAAGACAGTAAAATTATCTGTATTGGAAGATGACATGATCCTGCATGTAAAATCCCTAAAGACACCATCAAAAAACCCTCCCTATTACAACTAATAAATAGGTTTAGAAGATAGCAGGATATAAAAGGAATACACAAAAATCAATTGCATTTCTTTACATCAATAACCATCTATCGGAAAAAAAATTTTAAGGCCCATTTATGATAGTATCAAAAGGAATAAAACACGTAGGAATAATTTTAATCAAGAAAGTGAAAGATACGTACATTAAAAAGTATAACATTGATAAAAGAATGTGGAGAAGATGCAATTAAGTGGAAAGATACGTTTCATACATAAATTAAAGAAATTAATGTTATTAAATTGTATACACCACTTAAAACAATCTAAAGATTCAATACAATCCCTACCAAAATTCCAATGACATTTTTCACAGAAGTTAAAAAATAAATTTTAAAACTTGTATGTAACCACAAATGACTCCAAATAACCAAGCCGATCACTAGAAAGAAAAGTAAATTTGGAGTCACTGCATTTCCTAATTTCAAATTATACGTGAACAGAGAAGCAAAATGTGTGTGGCAAAAACAAACAAATAAAAACACTTAAAAATGCAGGAGAAATAGACAAATCCTCGAATGTCATTGGCGACTTCGGCATCCCTTTATGAATAATTGACATATTCAGCTAACAGTACATCAGTATGGATATAGTTGAACAGCAATGAAAATCAACCGGGTCTAATTGACATTTATAGAATAAATTACTGAAAATCCCCAAAATATACATTTTTATAAAATTCATCTGGAATGCCACCAAAATACACCATATTCCGGGCAATAAAATCCATATAAATAATTCAGAGTATATTACAAAAGCATAATTGGTTTAATCAATAACGAAAAGATAGTTGGAAATTTCCCAAATATTTTAAGATTAAACAGCACACGTCTAAATAACACATTGATCAAAGGAGAGGTCCTAGGAAAAGATAAAACATATTGTAAACTACATAATTGGAAATCTAACTTATTAAAATTTGTCAGATGTATCCAATAGTGCTTAGAGGATAATATATGGCAATAAAACTATGTATTAGAAAAACGAAGACCTTAAAGCAATAACCTAAGCTTCCATTTGAGAAATTTAAGGAAAAAAAAAACAACTTAAGCCTAAAGTATGCTGAAGAGATACAAACAAGAATAGTAGTCAATCAAGATGAAAACAAGAAAACCATAGAAAATATCACTAATATCAATAATTGGTTCTTTGCAAATATTAACAAAAGTGATAGAACTTCAGACAGTATAGTCAAGAAACAGAGAGAGAAGACACAAATTACTATTACCAGAAATGAAATAAAAGATTGGCAATCTCAAAAGAATCGAAGTGATAATAGAGGACTATTATGAGGGATTGTGTCCACATATTCAAAAACTTAGATTAAATAGTTGTAATTCCTTGAAAAGGTGCAAACCAAAAATTTACATAAGGTGAAATAGATAATCTGAATCGGTCCATATGTATTAAATATTAATCAGCAATTAATAACTTTCCAGTGAAGAAAGCATCAGTCCGAGATTGTCTCACTGGTGAAGTCTATCAAATGTCTACAAAAGAAATCATACCGGCCGGGTGCGGTGGTTCATGCCTGTAATCCCAGCACTCTGGGAGGCCGAGGTGAGCAGATCACGAGATCAAGAGGTCGAGACCATCCTAACCAACATGGTGAAACCCCGTCTCTAGTAAAAAATACAAAAATTAGCTGGGCCTGATGGTACCCGCTTGTAGTTCCAGCTACTCGGGAGGCTGAGGCCAAAGAAGTGCTTGAACCTGGGAGGCGGAGGTTGCAGTGAGCCAAGATTGCACCACTGCACTCCAGCCTGGTGTCAGAGTGAGACTCCTTCTCAAAAAAAAAAAAAAAAGAAAGAAAGAAAGAAAGAAAGAAAAGAAAAGGAAGAAAGAAAGAAAGAAAGAAAGAAAAGAAATCATACCAATTATCCAAAAATCAATTCCACTAAGCGGAAGCAAAGAAATAGACCCTAACTGGTTTTTGAGGCCATTATTACTCTAACCCTAAAACAGGATAAAGATATTATAAGAAAATCAGACTAAGATTTCTCATTAATGTAAACGCAAAATTCTTCAACAAAATATTACCAATTGAATCCAACTATGTATAAAATGCATGATACTCATGATCAACAGAGGTTTTTTTCTAAGCACATAAGGCTGGTTCAACACTGAAAAATCAATTTCATTTTCTTCTCAGCCTGTTAATCCACCACTTACTAAGAGGCAAAGAAGAAAATCTGGTTATATTAATAGATGCAGGAAAAGCATTTTACGCAATCTAACATCCATTTGTGATAAAACTCACGGCAAACTAGGAATAAAGAGAAATTTTTTCAACTTTATAAAGAACATTACAAAAGTTACCAATAATAAAATTAGTTAGGCATATTTTTGTTAGACTGTTTCTGTGCTGTCTATTTTGTTCCACTGATCTACATGTCCATTTCTCTGCCTATGTCACACAATCTTGATTCCTGTAACTATAAAATAATTTATAAAATTTTATACTGTATTTTCCTGGTTTTTATATTAGGGTAATACTAGATTCCTAAGATAAACTGGGAAGAGTTCTTGCCTCTTCTATTTTATAGAAGAGATTGTGTGGAATTGGAGCCAGTTCTTCTGTAAATGTTTAGCAGAATTATCCAGTGTAATTATATGTAATACAAATAGAAATAGACTTTGATTTCGGGGTTTTGTTAAATTTTGAATTCGTTTCTCTTAATATTTAAATAAATATTCCAAGTATATATTTTTATTGGATGAATTGTGATGGATTCTTCAAATAACTAGTCATGTAAGTTGTCAAATTTATGAGCATAGAGTTGTTCACAGTATTTATTAATATATATTTTTTATGTCTCCCAGGTCTATAATGATAGCTTATGTCTTATTCTCAATGTTAGCAGTTTTTGTCTTACATTTTTCTTTGTCATTCTTGCTATAGAGTTTTATAAATTTCGTCGATCTCTTTAAGGAATCAAAGGAACTTTGTTACATCCCTTTACTCTTTTTCTTTCAACTTCATTGATTTCTTTTTTTCAAAAAGAGTTACATTTTAGAATTAATACATAAATTTGCACTTCTTTATTATGATTATGAATATGATTATTTTAAGATAAGATCTTGCTATGTTTTCCAGGATAGAGTGGAGTGGCTATTAAAAGGCACAATTATAGTGCACTGTA
The DNA here is from genome assembly GCF_048565385.1 of Saimiri boliviensis. NCBI lineage: Eukaryota > Metazoa > Chordata > Mammalia > Primates > Cebidae > Saimiri > Saimiri boliviensis. The sequence goes on from NC_133458.1 coordinate 108,479,310, forward strand.
ACCTTAAACTCCTGGACTCAAATGATCCTCCTGTCTCAACCTCCTGAGTAGCTAGGATTACAGGCACACGCCACCACACTGGGCTGATTTTTGCTATTATATATATTTTCATTCTTCTGGGTGTTTCGTGTTTATTTTGTTTTTTCTTTTTGAAGAGACACTTGAGAGCTCTATTTACATGTTTTCTTTTTTCTAATAATGAGTGGTCATTTAGTAATTACACATTTCTGTCTCAAAATTTTTTAGTTGTATCTCAGAAATTTTGCTATATATATTTTTCTTTTCATTTAGCTTAATGTAATTTTTAAAAATTATCTTGGGACTTCTTTATTGGCCCATTGATTACTTAGAAGTTTATTTTTAGTTTCCAAGTTGTTATAGCTTGGATGTTTCTCCCCGCTAAACTTCATGTCGATATCTGATTTGCAATGTTGCAGGTGGGACCTAACGGAAGGTGCTGGGTCTTGGGTCAGGTTATTCATGAATGGCTTGGTGTCATGGTAATTTAGCTCTGCTAGTTTCTGTGAGAGCTGATTCTGAAAAAGAGCCTGTAACCTCCCCCAGTTTCACTTGCTTCCACTCTGCTATGTGATCTCTATACTTGCCGGCTCCTCTTTGCCTCCACCAAGAGTGGAAGATGCCTAAAGCCCTTGCCCAAAGCAGATGTTGGCACCATGTTTCATGGAGAGCCAGCAGAATCACAAGACAAATACGTTTTGTTTCTTTATAAATTACTCAGCCTCAGGTATTAGTTTATAACAAGGCTAAACAACTAAGACACAAGGGTCTGGAGATTAACCTATTATTTTTCTATTGATATGCATTTTGGTTTTACTGTGGTGAAAATACACATTCTGTATGAGGCTTGATTACCGCTCAGGTCATGGGCTATCTTGGGATGTATTCCAGAAGTACTTTGAAAGATTGTGGATCCTGTTATTGTTGGTCCAACTGTCTTATAATTGTCAATTAGATATTTTGGCTGGTAAAAATATAGATTTCTTCTGCATCCTTGCTAATCTTCTGTGTAGGTGTTCTACCAATTTTGGGGATAGAGATGTTAAAATCTCCAACTGTATTTGTGGATTTGTTTATTCTTTCAGTTGATGTTTGCTTCTTATAACTTGCAGCTCTTTTACTTGGTATGTATATGCTTAGGATTGTCGTGTCTTCCTGGTGTATTGGCCTTTTAATCAGTGTATAATTTCCCTCTCATTTCCATATATGTAAACACACGTGTGTGTGAATATGAGTCTGTACACACATATATATTACATATATTTGTTCTGAAGTCTACTTTATCTAATATTAACAGTTACTCCTACTTTCCTTTGATTAATGCTTGTATTATGTCTTTTTTCATTCTGTTATTTTCAAGTTGTATAGGTTATATTTGAAGTGAGTTTGTGAACATATACAACTCACTTCACAACATCGTTCAATATTTAAAAAATAATTCAATCTATTTTAATTGGTGTATTTAGGCCATATTTTATGTTTAATGCAACTATTCCTGTTTTGGGGCTTAAGTCTGCCATTTTATTGCTCATTTTTTGTTTCTTCTCTGTTTTTTGTTTGTTTTCTTTTTTCTACCTTTATGCACGTTACTTGAATAATTTTTAGAATTTGATTTTGACTTATCTACATATGGTTTTTGGATGTTTTTTGTATAATCGTTTTAATATTGATACTATCACATTATGTATACCAATTTTATGTATAAGACACTACTCTATTAATATTGATTTACAAAATAAAGTGAAGGACAGAAAGATTATCTTCCTTTACGTCTGTGTACCCTTTCAATTTATAATACAATTAACTATTTCCTCCACATACTTTGTTGATCACATTGTTCTATATTTTTGCTTTATCTATCAAGCATAATTTAGAAAATACAAGAGGATAGAAAAGCTTATAACATTAATCTATATTTCTGCTAAGTGTCTTTCTTTTCAAACTGTCTTCATTTATCATACTTAAAGAATCTTCTTTATCCCTTTTTTAGGATTATATACTAACAACAGTCTCTTAATTGTCCTACATCTGATATCTTAATTTCCTCGTCATTCCTAAAGAATATTTATCATTGAGTGTAAAATTTTCCATTGGCAGGTCTCTTCCTTTAGCCCATACAAAATATTGTCCTATTTCCTTCTGGTTTTATGGTTCCAGATTAGAAATCCCTGGTCCCTCTAATGGTTTTTCTTCCCCCATATGAGTAAGGTTTTATTTTTCTCTGGCTTCTCTGTGTCTTTACTTCTCTCAAGTTTACAGCATGTATTTCCTCATATTTTTGTTCACATAATTTCTTGAATCTGGACGTACGCGTCTCTTGCCAGATTTGGGAAGTTTTCAGCCATTATTTTTTTGAGAAATATATCCACTCTCATTTTCCTTTTCTCTGTGATTCTGATGATATAAATGTTAGATTTTTGGTTTTAATTCATCATTTTTGATGCTGTGTTTATTTTTTAAGTCTGTTTTCTCTCTTATTCAGAATGTACAATTTATAATTTTCTATTTTACTATTGGTTAATTCTTTTCTCTGTGTTCTCCATTAAAATCTTGAGCACATCTACTCAGTTTTTAGTTTGTGTTTCTGTAATTTTCAGTTCTAACATGTCCATTCAGCTCTTCTTTATATCTTCTACTTCTTTTCTGATATGTTTTAACTTCTTTACTGAAACCTTCTCTCTTTTTATTTGTTTCAAGGGTTTTGGTCACTGCTCATTGAAGCATTCTTATCACAGCTGATTTAAAATCTTTGTCAGTAGTTCTAACATCTCTGTCACGTCAGTGTTGTTATCTATTATCTTTATTTATTTAATTAGAGATATTCTTGGTTATTGGTTTCTGAGTGATTTTCTGTTGAAACCTGAAAACACATGTTTACATCCTGAGGCTTTGGGTCTTATTGAATTCTTCAGTTTTAGATTACTTTCTCTGATTCCTTCTGCCAGGGAAAGAGGCATGCTGTCTCATTACTGTGAGATGACAGTAGTAGTCCACATTGTCCATTCAGCCTCACTAACATCCAAGAGAGGAGTTCCTCATTACTGCTGGGCAAGGCTGGACGTTCCAATTCTGCACATTATCCTCATAGATCCAGAAGTACAGGTGGCCTCATTACTGCTGGATGCGATTAATGTCTTGACAACTGTCCACTAGGCCTTCTCTTATTACATCCCAGCAGGGAGTGAGAGGAAAGCCTTGTTAATTTGGGGTTGAGGTAGAATTCCTGGCTCCTCATATAATCCTTACACTGTTGGGGGTGAGAGAGACTTCCCTAATGGGTGGCAGAAATAAAAGTCCCAGCCCTCTTCTTGGTCTTCTCTGACACCACTCTGTCAGAGGTATTTGAACCAGAGCAACTCCATTTTGAATATGGACTGGGTAAAATGAGGCTGAGACCGACTGGTCTGCATTCCCAGGGGGTTAAGTATTCTAAGTTGCAGAATGACCTAGGAGGTCAGCACAAGATACAGGTCACAAAGACCTTGCTGATAAGACAGTTTGTGGTAAAGGAGCCGGCCAAAACTTACCAAAACCAAGATGGCAACGAAAGTGACCTTGGGTTGTCCTCAGTGCTCATTATATTCTAATTATAATACATGAGCATGCTTAAAAACACTCCCACCAGTGATAAAATTGTTTGCAAATGCCATGGCAATGTCAGAAAGTTACCCTATATGGTCTAAAAAGGGGAGAAACTCTCAGTTCTGGATTATTCCCAGGCACTCAGGAATAATCCACCCCTTCTTTAGCATGTAATAAAGAAATAGCTACAAATATTATTAGTCGAGCAGCCCAAGCTGCTGTTGTCCCTATTGAGTACCCATTCTTTATTTCTTTACTTTCTCAATAAACATGCTTTCACTTTACTCAATCCAAATTCTTTCTTGCATGAGGTCCAAGAACTCTCTCTTGGGGTTTGGCTTGAGACCCCTTTCCAGTAACAGCTTTAGCAGTGACTTTGTATTGCTTCATTATAGTTTTATGAGGGTGTGTCAACTGCCCCCTCTACCTTGATTTGTGTAGGTGGGAATGGGGCCCACAGTTTTACCTGTGGTGTTTGACTAGAGTAGAATGGTTATTTTCTGAAGTTTTCTATCTCTCTAGGCTGCCTCTTCTCTGGTTCTTTGATGAGAAAAAGGAGGCATTTGTTTAGGCTTGTTTTTTTCTGCCACCACTGACAGTTCTGGGTGGCTGGTTTCTTCAGTTCCCACCTGAAATATATGAGGAAAAACAGAAAACAAAGGATGCTCATCATTGTGTTATTCTGCTGATCTCCATCCTCCTAGGAAGCCTGAGTTTTTCTTTTCAGTTTTCAGTCTTTTTACGTTTGTTTTGTATATAATTTTTAAGGATGTTAGCTGCGCTTAGCAGGAGAAATAGGAACAGATATGCCTACCACAAAATTCTGGAAGCAAAAGTTCTTCCATGAGTTCTTTGTAAATTAAATGTCCAGAAATCATGCAGCATGATGTGTCATGGGAAGAGGTTTGTGACTCCTTTAATGTCCAGGAAATTTGATTTCAAATATGAAACAAACATGAGAATATTCCTAAATATATGTTATGAATTTATGTCAAATTCGTAAAAACTTACCAAAAATATGATTTGCTTGTCTAATTTAAAACGACAATTAAAATGATAAAAATTGAGGACCTAAGAATATAAAATTTATCCTTCACCAGCAATATTACTAGTACTCTGTTACCAGTATAAATGTAAAAGTAAAAACATAATTTCTTAAACTAGCAAAATTTTAAAACAATAAATTATAGAAATTTGCAGACCTAAATAGGAAAATATTATATATGTAATGAATTTTTATCTAATATATAGTAAACAGAAAGGAGGTTTTGTTATGACTTTTAGTAAAAACAAAGGTTTTCAATTATTATTTCCGAGAAAAAACATATTTTCCAACAGAATATCATTTCAATTCCACATTAAAAGAATTAATCATTGTCAATTTGCTGATTTTTCTGATTGTCTTGATGTGAAATATGTTAAGTTCTTATAAATGAATTACATGCAGTATATGCAATGGACTGTTCAAATAACTTTTTGAAAATCAAATTTATTTGGTTCATTGAGACTTGGACTTACCTGAGGGTGCACACTGACTGAGCATAGTGACCTCATTGCTGCAGGCAGGTTTCATTCTGAAGCAAACAGTTCATATGAAAGTGTCTATTACACCTTGGTAAATTACTTTTCATAGTTTTACTTTAATCACGAATACTGTTTTGCTCATTTATGTTTTGCATATCAAAAATACATTTCTCAAAAGTTCGAGATGCTTAGGACTACTCATGGCTACACTGTGGCAGTGATAGTTTCTATTATCAGCTTTATAGAAAGTTTCTTATAAATGTTAATTTAGTGTCATTTTTCTTCAAGAAGTTTTTTCATTTTGTAATGAATTCAGTAGCAGAAAAAAGTGATGTGAATTTATAAAATATATTAGTTAAATTAGCATCAATTTTTCATGAGTTTTTACATTATGGAGCTTCTGAATATGTCATTTTACCCCCTCTTAAAATGTTTTAGCAATGTGATTAACTGTAAACATTAATGATTTAATATTTATTGTCCTGATGATGCAGTAATGTAGCTTAATCTTAAAAGTCAGCACTCTGCTGGGAAGTTTCTAAATCCTTCCTCTTCTTCACCCACCTGTTCTTTCTGCAGGCTACTTTTGGCCATCTTTCAAAGCCCCAAAGTTGGTATTTCAACATATTTTTACTGGGTGCTTATGTCTGTTATGGGAACAATTACCCTTGTATAGTCATGTCTGGTTATTTGTTGGTCCCCTACACTAAATGGGAATTGGAGTTTCTTGAAAGTAAGGACTGAGTATTCTAAGCCATATTTATTTCTTCAAATCCGTTCCTGTCATATACCTAATCCTCACTGGGTACAAAATAGCGGCTGGTTATAAGAAATATCATCCAGTTATCTTGCTACTTATGACAACTCCTGGGAAATGAATTAAGAAAGTTGATGTGAATTAAATGGAAATATTTATTTCTGGATATCCTAAGTGCCTTAGTTAACTAAAAATACTAATTAGCCAAATTTTCTACTGAGTTTTGCAAGCTGCAGTGACCATTTCTTTAAACTATCTGGTCATTATTTACAACTACCCTATTTTAATCATACTATAATGGTTTTTGCAGCATAAAATTAATTATATATAGTTTATTTATGTCACTCGAAAGGTATTTAGATTTTATATTCATTTACCAAATTCTAAGTATGTAATTCTAATATTGAAAATAAATCATAGCATGGTATCATATGGTTTAATATAAAAGTGCAACATGTATAGTTTACAAATAGATGTTACAGTCGTGATCTCCAGATGGACTCATATGAGGGCATTTACCTTCTATTACATAAATGATTAATAACGTTATCTTTAATTTTTGTCTGAAGCGTGAAAGATGTACAGATATAGAATAAACAGGCAATTTAATTTCATATCATTAAGAATTAGTTTTCAAAACTCTGCTTCAGTGCTGCCTATGCAATCAGTCTTACAAAAAAAGGAAAAAGTTAAGAAATTACTCATAAGTTAGGAATGGGCTTTTACAATGAGATATCTCAAGAACAAAAAGTAATTTAAATGTGAACATTGCAATTTCTATAACAGTGAGACTTCTGCTAAGGTGCATGCTGTTATGGTAAAAAAAAAAAGGTTTTGAAGGAAATCAATTTTTGTGCTTATAATTTCCATTATGTGTGATATAATTAAAAGTATCATAATGCAGCTAGATCTGTGTGGAGGAAATGCCTACAGATAAGGCATTCATCAGAAAACGTAAGGACTTAAGTCCAACAGAGAGACTCAGGAACTTACTGAAGTTGGTACTGATATTAAATTCTCATAGAAATAAAGCATTCAAAATCTGTGGTATGGAAATTATTAAATGCATTTGCAGTAACTCTCATATGCTACTTTATTTTTCTAACTTCCCTAGCTCTTTAATAAATTTATGTACATATTCCAATATTTTATCTTGTACATAGAAGCAACATCGGAAAATAGCATTTTGGCATCAACGAATCTTTTCAGAAACTGCAAAAATATTAAATTGTATGCTAATAATGGTTAAACATCTGAAATGTGGATTAAAAGTTGCTTGTATCTGGCCCTGCCTGACTTCCCTAGGGACACTTGTCTTCTACACCCCCACGTACCTTCTTCGACATTCTCTCTAGCATCCGGGTAGAAAAAAGTATGATGTAAGACTTAGAAGCAGAACATCTGGAGACAAGCTTATTGGTTTTGTATTTTTGGTTATCTTCAGAAAATTAATTAAGTCTTCCACGTTAACTGTACTGCCTCTTTCATTTGTTGAATATTTGATTGAGATAATTGTAGATTCCTGTGAAGTCCTAAGAACAATACAAAGAAATTCCATGCAGACATTGTTCAGGTCCCTCCAATGGTAATGTGTTATGAAACTACACTATAATATCACAACCAGGATAAGGACATTGATAAAATCCACCTATCTTATTTATATTTTCCCAGATTTATTTACTTATTTTTGTATATTTATATGTATTTATTTATTTATTATATAGTCTTATCACAGGCATAGGTTTTTGTATCTCCTTCATAGTTAAAATATTGAACAGATTCATCACCACAATAACTCTTTGTGTACTCCTTCAGCAACCACACTGGTTTGCCTTCTTCCCCCACTTCTGTCCTAACTTTTGACAAATACCAATACATTTACCATTTCCAAAATATTATTTTTTAAAAATGTTATAGTCATATAGTATGCAAACTTTTGTGATTGGCTTCAGCATTATTATCTGGAGATTCATTCTGATTGTTACATTTATACTGTTCATTTTTTAAAAATTGCTGAGTAGATACACACAGCATGTTTATACCAAAGTCTGATGAACCTCTCACTCATGGAAGGACACTTGCACTATTTCCGACATTGAGCTATTACAAATAAAACTACTATAAACATATATGCTTATGTTTCTATGTGAATGTAAGTTTTTACTTCTCTTGGATAAATGTCTAGGAGTGTATTTACTAGGCTGGACTATACAATTATCACATACCTATATTTATAAGAAACTGCCAAACTTTTCTAGACTGGCTGCACCATTTTACACTTCCAGCCGTGAGAGATAGACTAAGCAATTTCTCATCCTTGCCAGAATCTGATGGCATTACTGTTTTTTTTTCTTTAATTTTCAAAATTCAAATCACCTTCTAGAGATATCTCATTGAGGTTTTAGTTTGCATTTCTTTATGGAATATAATATGGAACATCCTTTAATGTACTTATTTGTATTTTATATTCTCTCATTTTCCAATTTGTTCTCTTACTGTTAGGTTTTGAATGTTTTTTTTTTCTTAAACGTATATTCAGACATGAGTTATTTAATACAAATATAATTTGGAAAAAATCTTTCACTCTCTAATCTGATATTCCAACCTTTTAATGGATCTATTACAGAGCAAAAGTCTAATCATTATGATGAAGTCCAATTTATCCTTTTGATCTTTTATAGATCGTGCCTAAATTGTGAAGATTTTATTCTGTCTTTTTCCCCTGAAAGTTGTATAGTTTTAAATGTTAGGTTTAGCTTCAAGATCCATTTTGAATTTTTGGGTTAAGTTATGAGTTTTATGTCAAAGTTTGTTTTATTTTTATATATAATGTCTAAATGCTATACCACCCTTTATTAAATTTTTGCTTCTCTATCAAAAATTATTTTGCCTAATTTGTGTGGGTCTTTTCCTGTAAATATTCCCCCCATTTGCAGTTTTACTTGCCACAGTTTCAGTTACCTGTGGTCAATAACTGCCTTAATTTATTTTCTGTTGCTTAAAAAAGAGCACTTAAAACTGGTAATTTATAAGAAACAAAATATATTTCTTACAGTTCTGGAGGCTGGGAAGTCCAAGTTCAAATGATGGCATTTGGTGATGGCTTTCTTGTTGGTGGGTACTCTATGCAGAGTAGTAAGGTAGCACAGGGATTTATCACATGGTGAGGGGCTGAAGTGCTAGCTAAGGTCTCTCTTCCACTTCTTATAAAGCCACCAGTCCCACTCCTGTTATAACCCATTATTCCATTAACCAATTAATGCATTCATCCATAAATGAATGAAAGTTCATAAGGGATGAAACCTCAGGACCTAATCACCTCTTAAAGGTCCCATCTTTTAATACTGCCACACTGGAAATTAAGTTACATTAGTTTTCCAGGGGACAAATAAGAATCACAGTCTAAAACTATTAAGCTATTTTGAGACAGAGAGTGTGCAAATTCACATCAGTTTTATTATGCTACGTTGTTAAAATTATTCTATTTTATTATTGGCAGCATCTTATTGTACCTAGCTTACAAATTAAATTTTATCATAGGTATAATGAAATTTAATTTATAAACTAGGTACAGTATACAAATAAACTATAACAAAAGTGATGTGAATGTGCTCACTCTAACAAAATGTCTTTATATATTTTATGCAGAGATATAAAAATAATTTTTTTCTGTATTTATAGATGTAAAAACATAGTAGCAATGTTGAGTATTCAGTTTTGGGCAGCCACTGAAATTCTTAGAATGTATCCTCATAAGCAAGCGGAGGACCACTGTCTTTTGTATTCTCTTCCATTGACCCACTTGCTTGCTCTTCCATTAATGGTGTGTGGATTACTGTAAGCATATAGTAAGTCCCGGTATCAGATTGAGCTCTACCTCCCACTTGATGCTTCCTTGTTTAGTCATTTTAATACCTTTAGTTTCTTTTCTCCATGCACATTTTAGAATAATTTTGATTTTGTCTATGAAAAACCTTACATTGTGATGACTCTTCCAACACAAAAACAACAGCAGCAACTGTTGCAGGATTCACGAGACTGAAGAGACTGTTGAGGATGCAGAGGGATTTATTTTGGGTGCACATCGGCTTGGCTCAGATTCAGATCCAAAATGGCTGAGCTCCAGACAAAGGAGACAGGCTCCTTTTATGCTCCTAAGGGTGCAAAAACATGAAATAGGATGCAAGTGTACAGAACCAGGCACAAAGGCAGATAATCATCCTTGACATGTCTTGTGACATGTCTTACATCTTGAAAAACAGGTTTACAACTCGAGCGTATCTGCATTGTGGGCTTGCAGCTGCTCTTGCAAGAAAACAAGAACTTACAGAACTTACAAGGAATGTGGGGAATAGATAAAGTTAATGGTTTGTAGAGAAAGCCAGTTACAATTACTTTTTTAACTTGGGTTCTGGTTGGGGACTTCCTTACAAGCAGCACTCTGCTAACGAAAGTTATTACAACCCCGTATTATGTTGGTTTTATTAATTTTTATTCTTTTCCCTCTTCATTCCCCCCCCTTGGCATGTTTTATGTAAGTAATACCTTTAATAGAACATGCAACTATTTATAATGGAAAGTATTACTAGACTATGTGCCTAATATAATTCTTTTATTTGTATGAAGGGGAATGCCTGGGTAGAATGGATATCTAATTGTTTTATGGGTAGACTGCACTTCAGTTTGCTGAGATGTCATTGTACATCTGCTCTAGGGTAATAGAGGATAGATGTTCTCCTGAAGTTGGTGGTTGTTGTGTCTTAATATATTTAGTCAGGTGTGGAACTGGTAGCTTTTCTTTTGTCTCAGCTCCTGATGGCTCCTTTGCAACTGTGCCTGTCTTAGGTTGTCCCTTTCTTGAGGAATCTTACCTGTCTTTGGCTAACCAGCCATCTGTAAGGGGCTAAACAGGGCGACGTAATGACCACGATGCTGAGGAGGGCCAGCTGGCCCTTTCTTGAAGCTGACTGGTAGCTCGTTGAAAGTTCTAGGTTGGCTCATCTCTAAGTCATACTGGGAGGTGGACCACTTGAGCATAAAAGACAGAGTTAGGTCTTTGCTCCTCCACGTTCATGAGTGTAAGAGCTAGTAAGATGTGCTCAGAATAATTTAACCAGTCATTCTAGTTCCTATTTCTAATTTAAGCTAAGGGAAGGGTTTACAAAAGCCCAATGAAAGCATTGCTTTTGGGTTACTCATAACGGGGTGATGAATTTTCTTCTTGAGGCACAGGTTGATAGTTATATAAGACCATTATTTGGGATTTAGTATGCCTGGCCACTGTTGTTTCTATTGTTGACTCTATGCTTCTAAAGAAGAGGCAGGACACATGGAAGTATCAGGCAACCACCTAGAATAAGTATAAATCCTCCTATTAGAGTTTTAAACCCACCAAAGGATGTAAACCAGCCTCCAAAGAGGGACTCTAGAGACCATCCAGATTTCCAAGTTTGAACTGGGACATGAGCTCACTTTTGCATTTTTGCAGTTATCTCCATGACAACTTTCCCATTATCATCAATTTCTGGGCAACAATTAATTAGGCTGAACTTTCCACATACTCCTTCCTTCTGGGTAAGGAGATAATCTAAAGCTAGACTATTCTGGTAAATAGCATTTCTCGTCTTTGTAGATTGCTGGGCCAATAGATCTAAAGCACTTGCCTTCATTAGTAATTATTTCAAGTACCGTTTGCAGTATTATGATGCAGTTAAGCATGTAAATAGGGGTACAGTATCCCCAGGACCCATCTTGTACTCAGGTTGCCAGCCCATAATATTGAATTATTCTTTCAGGGGGCCAATCAGTGTCTTTCCAATCTCTTATTTTTATGTCCTCCTTTGCTGTTTACATCCCTTTTGTTTCTTTCATTGATTTCTTTATAAACAGGGTATCCTAAAGTTTCCCCTAGTTGCAGTGGCAGTAAGAAGAAAGAGCGTCTGATTATCCTTAGTATTCAGGCCCTCAAGCAATTGGTAGGTAACTTCCTATAAGCTTGTTGCGCACAGATCCCATAGAGGCCAGAGGGTGCTTGCCAGCTACTGGGTGCTTCAAGTTGATACCAGGAATGGTTTAAAGAAGGGAAGTGAAAAAATGGGTTGTAGCGTGAAAATCTGGTGGTAATTTTATGTTGCTAGTTGTTGTCCCACCATAGAGTTTTTCCTATTGTTTCATTGTAATATTGCTGTCCTAAGCAATCCAGTTCTCCTGCTGCGTTAGCGAAGGTTCTTCCTAGCATGCGATGCAGTACCTCCCAACGACAGAAATTTTTAAGAGCCAAATGCTCGAGCGTTTTGGCATTGGCTCAGGGGAGGTGAGAGTTAAGGTAAAGTGTTCTTAAGGCATTAACTCCTTTGCTTCCCATAGCCATCGATCTCCCATATTAGTCCCCGCACAAACATAACAGGTAGAGACACCTAGATTGCTGGCTATATTTTCAGCCAGTTGAGCAAACAGCTTACTGGCTACTGGAGGAGTTCAGGTAACTCTTGGTTGGTGTTTTTATAAGTTTTATAGAATGACTTAAAAATGTGGAACTGCTGGGCTGATTGGGTCTGAGTTCTTCTCATATATATGTATATATATATATATATATATATATGTCTAAAGGCACCAGTGGGCGCACAGATTAGGAGTGAAATAACAGACCCTGGATCTAATGGTATCTGGGTAAGCATGACTGATTCCCATAACTGTAGGTTAGTGGACCATGTCATCCAGTCCCAGCAAGGTGTTACTGGAGGCTTGGTGTGGCAAACAGAAGGTGCACAGGTGTTTCTGTGGCAATCGTTACATTACTCTTCTGAAACGAAGATGTTGTGAAAGATGGAACCCACAGATATTAAACCAGCAAATCTCAAAGTATCTGGATAAGACTCCTCTGTGGGAGGACGGGACTTTGGTTTTGTTGGTTATTTCCTGGATCACAAACTGAATAGGTTGTTTGGTTGTAAGTACAGATTCCTAAATGGGTTCCTATACATTCATAGCATGTTTGATACAATAGAGTTCTAACTACTGTGTTCCCTCTTCAGGTAGTATACATACAGTGGGGACATCCTTCTATGGGTAGCCCTTCCTCCTGCACAGACAGAGGGATTACCAACAGCAAAGCAAAAAATAACATCCTTATACCCAGCAGGGGCAGAATAATTCTGTATGAGTTGAGTGGACCTTCTAATTTATGAAGCTTCTGTCTACTATCACCCTGTGCTTGGCCGACAAAAGCTGTGTTTACCATGCACTGATTTTCAGCAGCCTCTGAGTCAAACGGCTCAGAGCCTCTCATAAAACTCACTTGGACTTTCATCATGCTTTGGGCACATCTCTGAAATCTTCCCTGTATTCACTGCCTTTTTCCCTCTTGCCTTCATTCTGTTTAGGAGTGCCTCCCAATATTCTCATAGGCATCATAACTCTTCTGCCTCACTGGAGTCCCATTGGGGGTCTACCACTGGGTATTGATCCTCAGCATATCATCAGACATCATTTGTACCTGCTGGGGCATTACTCTCTAGACACCAGAGGTGGCTTGGGTTACCCTATGCCACTCCTCTGTGTTAAGCCACATTCACGGAAGCTCTTGGCAGTCTGCCCGTGTGGGGTTGTGGGTTAAAGACCCGAAGGGGTGTGGAAGAAGGGGACTTTTAACCTGGGAGGACCCCCCACCTCCTCTAAGACCCCAGGGTCAGACTGCTGCTCACTCCCTGGGAGTTGATCAGGCTCCACCTCTGCTGTCTCCGGGCAGACTTCTCTTCCCCTTTTCCTTTCCTTTTTCCTTTTGGCCTTTAACGTCTTGCCGTGGTTCCTAAAGGGGGCAGATCCCAGAGTCATTCTGCAGTGTCTTCCCAGTGCCGTTGCACTGTCAGAGGAGGGCACTAGGACTCTGAAGAGCCAATCTCATTCTCGGGAAGAAATCTTCCTCTTGGTGCCTAGGGTCTGGGATCTCCCTCCGCCTGGGGTCCCAGCCCCACAGTCAAAGGAGACAGCAAGCCTGTCTTCCCATCCTGGATGAGCCCCCAGAAATGTTGGGGGATTCAAGAGACCGAAGAGACCCTTGAGGATGAAGAAGGGTTTATTTTGGGTGCACACCGGGTCAGCTCACATTTGGATCCGAAATGGCTGAGCTCCAGACAAAGGAGGCAGGCTCCTTTTATGCACATCAGGGCATGAAAACATCAAGCAGGATGCAGGTTTACAGCAGCAGGCACAGAGGCAGGTGATCATGCTTGGCATGTCTTGTGACGTGTCTTACATCTTGAAAAGGATGTCCACACCTCGACTCATCTGCACTGTGGCCTTGCAACTGCTCTCGTGAGAAAGCAAGAACTTAGAACTTACAAGGGATGTGGAGAATAGAGCATAGATAAGGTTAATGGTTTGTAGAGAAAGACAGTTAAAATTACTTTTTTAACTTGAGTTCTGGAGGGGGCTTCCTTACAAGCAGCACTCTGCTAAGCAAAGTTATGATGACCCCTTATTACATTGGTTTTACTAATTTTTATTCTTTTCCCTCTTCACAACAACATAAAAATGTATTTCCATTTATTTATGTCTTTTGTCGGCATCTTTTGTGGTTTTTGTATACATGTTCTTTACATGCTTTGCTCATTTTATACTGTAGTAGTTTATTTGAGGGTGATTATGGATGATAATGAGATTTTATTTTGGTTTCTGCATATTCATTATTTGTATATAGAAATGTGATTAATGTTTTGTTAATCTTGTGTCGCATGATGCTGTTGAACTCATTTTGTAGCTAAAGTAATTTTTTTGTAGATTCTTTGAAATTTTCTACACTGACAATTGTGTCATCTTTAAATACAGTTTTATTTTATCCTTTCCAATCTGTATTTTTTCCCTTATCTTATTGCAGTATCTTCAACTTTCTGTAGTATGTTGATGTATGTTGCTTTGACGTTGCTTTCATCAGGGAAGATTTCAGTCCTTAACCATTAAGTATGGTATTTGCTGTATATTTTTAAATTAAATTTTCTTATCAAGCTGAGGTAATTTTCCTCTGTTCTTAAGTAGCTGAGAATATTTACCATGAACAGGTGTTGGATTTTATCAAATTATCTTCTGTGTCAGTTGGGATGGTCCTATAATTTTTCCTCTTTAGCATATTGATAGGAAAAAATCTTTTGCTTGGTTTTTAAGTGTTAAATAACTAGTTTAATAAACTTCACTTGGTCATAAAGCAGATTTTTTAATACATTGCTGGATTTCATTTGCTCATGTTTTATTGAGGAATTTTGCACATAAGTTGATGTTAGACTCTTTTTTTTCTGTTCTCTCTTGTATTATCTTTGACAAGTTTTCATATCTTTAAAGTTCTGGCTTTATAAAATAAATAGGAAGTGCTTTCTTTGCTTCTGTTTGATTAAGCAGATTGTTTAAAATTGGTGTTTTCCTCAAACTTTTGATAGAATACTCTGGAGAAACCATCTGGAGCAGAGGATTTCTTTATCAGAGACTTTCTGTGTTAAGCTTCTTTAATCTTATAGGGCTGTAAGACTATCTAGTTCATCTGGTTGTTTTGGTATTTGATGGCTTTCTAAGAATTATTCTATTTTTTCTAAGCTCATTAATTTATGGGCTTAAAGGTGGCATAATAAACCCCTATTATTTTAATGTAAAGAATGTAAAATAATACTTTTTCTTTTATTTTGTACATTTGTGACATGCATCTTTTAAAAATTTTTTGTCAGTCTTTCCAGAACCACCAAGAGCCAGCTATAAAAATTCTTTTATAGGACAGGGCTTTTGTTACATTTATTTTTCTCTAGTGTTTTTATATTTTAAGTTTCACTGATTTCTACTTTTACTTTTTGAATGCTTGTTTTGGGTTTATTTTGCTCTTCTTTTTTTTTTTTTTTTAGATCTTTGAGAAATAAGCTTTATATTATTGATACGAGTTTTTCTTCTTTTTTTAAAGTACAAATTTAGATATGAGTCTTTCTTCTTTTTTTAAAGGACAAATTTAGAGCTATAAATTTAAACTTCACTCTCACCACTACTTCATTAGTATATCAAACATTTTGGTATACTTTATTATATATTTTAGTTCAGTTTAATATACTTTTTATTTATCTTGAGAGTTATTGACACCAAAATTATTTTAAAATATACTTTTTGTTTTTTTAGAGATTTTGTTTTTGGTTATTAATTTCTAGTTTGACTTCTTTATAATAACACACTCTATATAATGCCAATTCTTTGATAGCTGTTGAATTTTGTTTAGTGACCCAAGATTTGGTCTATTATGGTGAATGTTCCATGTATGCTTGAAAATAAATGTGTACTCTGCTATTGTTAGGTAAAGTATTCTATGTTAATGTGTTAGATAAATTTTGTTGATTGTGTTTTTTTAATTTTCTATATCCTTGCTGATATTCTATTTAGTAGTTCCATTAACTGCTGAAGGGAAGTTACTGAATATTCAATGATATTTATATAGTTGTTTATTTATGTTTTGAGTATATCAGTTTCAGCATGATATCTTTTGTAGCTCCACTGATTGGGGCACATACATTTAGGATCAGTGTGTCTTCCTAATAGATTGTTTCTTTTATTTTAATTGAATGCATTTCTTTGCTTCTAGAATTTATTTTTAACTTTGAAGTCCATTTTATTAGATATGGATGTACTCACTCCCTTTTTTTCTTATTGATGCTGGAGTGATACATATTTTTCCTTCATTTTACTGTATATTTACAGTAAAATACAAGCAGTTAAATTTAAAATTAGCTTTCTGTAAAAGACATTAAATATCTACTTTGTCAATCTATTTTGAAAAATGTGTTTAGATTGTTTAAATTTAAAGTAATTATTGACATATTATTTCTTAAATCTGTCATTTAGATATTTTATTTTGTGTTTATTTCCTGTGGTTATTGTTCCTTTATTTCTCCATTCTTGCCTTTTTGTGGATTAATTAACTTTATGTAAGATCCCATCATAATATTTTTGAGTGTATCTCTTTATATTTTTTTTGGTCTTGGTTGCTCTTAGTATTCCATTATACATATGAAACTTGTCACAGTCTACTGATGTCAACATTTTACCATTTCAAATTAATTATACAATTATCACTGCCATTTAGGTTACTTTGTCTTCCCCTAGATAATCACACTTTTAAACATCTTTGGGGCCAGCTATGGTGGCTCATGCCTGTAATCCCAGCACTTTGGGAGGCCAAGGTGGGTGGATCACTTGAGATCAGGAGTTTGAGATTAGCCTGGCCAGCATGGTGAAACCCCGTCTCTACTAAAAAAAAAATACAAAAATTATCCAGGTGTGGTGGCGGGCACCTGTAGTCCCAGGTACTTCAGAGGCTGAGGCAGGAGAATCACTTGAACCTGGGAGACAGAGGTTGCAGTGAGCCGAGATCATACCACTGCACTCCAGCCTGGTCAAAAGAGTGAGACTTTTTCTCAAAACAAACAAACAAACAAACAAAACAACAACAACAAAAAAAAAAAAAAAAAAAAAAAAAAGATCTTTGTCATGAGTTTCACACTGTGTTAATATTTTTGTTTCAGTAACTAATATGACTTATGAAACATGTGAGTTGAAATATAATCTAATGTATACATACAGATTTTTAATTGTTCTGTTATTTCTTCCTGATGTTCCAAGACCCTTCTCCTATTCAATTTCTTTCTATTTGAAAAATTTTCTTAACTAAAATTTAGGGTTGTTTGCTAGTAACAAAATATCTTAGCTTTCCTTCATCTGAGAATGTTTAATTTGCCTTCATCATTGAAAGGTAGTTTTGCTAGATACAGAATTTTGAATTTTCAGTTGATAGGTCTGTTTTATTTTTAACACTTAAAATGTCACTTCTTTCTGGATTCCAAGGCTTCATATGAGATAGCCACTGAAAATTGAATAGTTCCACTATAGGTAATTCATTATTTTTTCTCTCAGCTGCCTTGAAGATTTTCACTTGGTCTTAAGTTTTCAGAAATTTAATTATGAGGTTTCTTGGTGGAGTTTTTATTGGTTTAATATTGTTTGAAGCTTGCTTAGACTCTTCAATAGGCAATGTTATATCTTTTGCCATATTGGAACATTCTTAGCCATTTTATTTTTCAAATTATCAGCCCTTCTCCTCTCCTTCTGTGACTATAAAAACAAGAATATTTAATATTTTGGCATTGTTTCACAGGTCCCTGAGCCTCTGTTCTTTTTTTAAAAACTCTATGTTCTCTTTGCTGTGTGTATTGGGTAAATCTTATTGATCTGTATTCAACTTTAGTAATTCCATTTTCTGTCACCTATGACACTATGGTATTGAGCCAATCTCATAAGACATTAAAATTTCTGTTAGTATAATTCTCAGTTTTGCAATTTCTATTTCGTTATTTTTAAAATAACTGCTATTTTTATCAGTATTTTCAAGAGAAAATAATTAAGAAATTCTCAATCACTATTTCTTCAAATATTTGCATCCTTTCTCCTTCAGGCATGCAAATTACAAATACGTTTGACCTCTTTAATTGTCCCACAGTTCAAAGATGCATTGTTAATTTTTTTTGAAATATTTTTCACTCTGCATTATATTTTAGATAGTTTCTATTTCTGTTCTTGAGTTTACTAATTTTGAAGTTCAATATCACTAATGATAACTTTTTAATGTCCTTGTCTACTCATTTTTAAATCTGTGCCATTTGTGGTTTAGTTTGCATGTATTTTTTCTTATCACGCTTTCTTCTATTTTCCTGAATTTTTTTTTTTTTTTTTTTTTTTTGTAGTCCTGGTAATTGTTTCTCAGTTGGTGATATTGTGAATGTACCTTTTAGATAGTAGATTTTTTTTCACCCAAGGAAAGTATTTTTATTTATTTATTTTTAACTTTTAAGTTCAGGGATACACGTACAGGTTTGCTCCATAGGTAAACTTGTGGTCATGGGAGGTTTTTGCACAGATTATTTCATCACCCAGCTATTAAGCCTACTTATGTATTTTTCCTGATCCTCTCCCTCCTCCCACCCTCAGAAAAGCACCAATGTGTGTTATTTCCCTCTATTTGCCCATGTATTCTAGTCATTTAGCTCCCACCTATGTGTAAGAACATGCAGTATTTAAAAAAACTCCGTAAATATTACGGACCTTTATTCTAGAACTGAGTTAACTTATGTGAAGATAGTTTGATTGTTTTCGTGTTTGCTTTTAGGCTTTGCTGGGAAAGAGCAGCACTGCATTAGTGTGGTACTAATTGTAACACACCACAGGAGCCGTCACCTTCCAGGCAGTTGATCTGATGCTACTGTTGGAACCATGAACTCTTCCTGGCCCTGTATTTCCTCATTGGACATGTGTCTCTTTCAATTGGTTCTTTCCTTGGCCTTAGGTAGTTATTTATTTTATTTTTATTATTATTTTACACATTGTAGCTAATAGGGACACTCATTATTTCTAGCCCTTTGTGAACTCTACGGATTTTCCCTTGTAATTTGTTAAGGTAGTTTCCCCGCCCCGCCCCCAGACCTCCGGTGACTTTTTTCATATGCACACACTGACCAGTACTCAAATGAAGACTTTAAGAAATTCTGTGGAGCTCTGGAGTGCTCTGCCTTGGCAGGTTCCATCTTTTCACTACTCTGCTTTGTTAATTCTATCGTATTACCTTTACCAGGCTTCCACCTATGTCTTCTCAATTCAGAGTAACTCAGGCACCCCTGCCTGGATTTCCTCTCTTTGTGAGATGGCCTGGAAATTCTTTCTAGATAGTAAGCTGGGACCATCATTAGGTTTCCCCCATTTGTCTTCTTGACTCTCATAGATTTCTGTTCTTTTCTGTCTGATGTTTAATCCCTGAATACCAGTGTTTCAGATTGTATACATATTATTATTATTACTATTATTACTGTTATTTTATGTCAAGTACAATAATGAATCCAGGACATTAATTATTTTGAAAACAGACATGTCTATATTTATAGTGTTTTCATATATTGTATTTTTTATTCTTTTAATGCAGGCATCCCCAAACTACGGCCCGCGGGCTGCATGCGGACCCCTGAGGCCATTTATCCGGACCCCGCTGCACTTCAGGAAGGGGCACCTCTTTCATTGGTGGTCAGTGAGAGGAGCACAATATGTGGCGGCCCTCCAACGGTCTGAGGGACAGTGAACTGGCCCCCTGTGTAAAAAGTTTGGGGACGCCTGTTTTAATGCTTATATTATTCCATATTTGCTCAAGGAAAACTTTTTCATATTGATGCAAAGATTATTTTGCTTGAATTTTTTTTTTATAGCCTAGATTATTTTGTATGTATTCTTGTCTCAGACTGATTATCTGTCATGCCTCATATGTCATGACTTTTAATTGCAGACTTCACTAGTTACACATTAAACCTGTTATTTTAGTAACTGGGTTACCTTGAGAAATTCGGTTCACTACATGAGTAGTTAAGCTAACTTTCTGTTTTAGTTAAACTAATATAATACATCCCATCTTGCTTTGTTGTAGGAACTAAATAAAATGTAAAATATAACAAGTCCTGGTAGCATCCTTAATACTTAATACACATCTAAAACATGTTATATCTTTTACCTTTCTTCTATCTCAGAGATAAGTATATAAATCATTAATTACAAGAATCAATGTGGAGAGTTTGCTGCTAGTGTTTTAATTGTCCTATTGTACCAGTTATTATTTAGAAAAATGATATATTCAACTAATTTAAAAATAATTTCTGAGATACCTTCATTTTATTCTTTCTCTGTCTGAATTCAGATAAGTAAGTACATGATAAATGGTGTCTGCATGCGCTAAACATAATGTGCCATTAATCTTGGAGTCTGCTGGGTTTTAAGTGCTGTGTCAATATATCAAACTCTCACCTCCATCTGCCCATCAGAATATATTACACACCTCACAGAACTTAAGACAGGAAACCAATATCAAGTGACAGGGTATCAGGGCATCTTTAATGTCTGACATAATTCTTTCTCTGCCAGATAATTATGTTAGGATTCATTTTTATCCCTTTCTTGGGGCTTAATGAATGGCAAATCATTGCTACTTCAAATACAGCTTATGAGTTGTTTATTTATTTGGATTTCAAAATAATATATAGCAAAATTTATTCACTAAAAATAAATTTCTGAGTAGAAAATCATTACTTATATTGGTAGTTGGCTTTTTTGAATTTCTGTTGTAAGCCCCATAGAACAACTACACTTTAAAAGAATAAAAGAGAAAGAGAACGAGATAAAAAGAAGAGAGGAGGGAGGGGAGAACAGAACAAAAGAGAACATAATAGAAGAGAAAGGCTCATGAGAATGAGCAAAAAACTGTATTGTTTTATTGGACCGAGATTTCCATCTACCTCCTAGTGTACTCAGTCATGTTAATGGTACAGGGTAGCAGAAGAAATGTGGTAAAGACATCACAATAATAGGTTAGAAATCACAGATGCTTCGTAACAGAGAACGTAGCAAAGGGCAGATTTGCTTTCTCCATCTCTCTCCATCTTTGGGCTTCTAGTCCTAGCACAATACTATCTACACAGTTTAAAGTAGGTTAACAGTGAGAATAATGGCAGCATGGTTTCAGAATAATGTGGAATGGTATATAGTCGATTAGCTGGAGAATTTTGAAGACCTGAAAATAAGACAGGATTGCACTTGTAAATGAAATGAGAAGTGGTGACAAAAGCAGTAATGAGCAATGACTATAGAAGAGGGGCAAAGAACAGGAACAGACGTTTCTTAAAAGGAGACATACATGCAGCCAACAAGCATATGAAGGAAAGCCCAACATCACTCATCATTAGAGAAATGCAGATCAAAATCACCATGAGATACTTTCACACACAAGTCAGAATAGTTATTATTAAAAAGAAAAAAAAACAGATGCTGGTGAGGTTGTGGAGAAAAAGGAATGTTTTTACACAGTTGGTGAGAGTGTAAATTAGTTCAGCCATTGTGGAAGACAGTGTGGCAATTCCTCAAAAATCTAGAGACAGAAATATCCTTTAACTCAGCAATTGCATTTACTGGGTATATACCCAAAGGAACATAAACCTTTCTATTATAAAGCCACATGTGTGTGTATGTTCGTTGCAGCACTTTTCACAATAGCAAAGACATGGAATCTACCCAAATGCCCATCAGTGATCATCTGGATGAAGAAAATCAACCCAAATGCCCATCAGTGATCATCTGGTACATGTATGCCATGGAACATTATGCAACCACAATAAATGAACAAGATTATGTCCTTTGTAGAGACATGAATGGAGCTGGAGCCCATTATCCTTAGCAAACTAACGCAGGAACAGATAGCCAAATACCACATACAGTGGGAGCTAAATGATGAGAACTCATGGCCATACAGAGGAGAACAACAGACTGGGGCCTATCAGAGAGTGGAGAGTGAGAGGAGGGAGATAATCATGAAAATTAACCAATCTGTACTAGGTTTAACATTTGGGTAATGAAATAATCGGTACAATAAACCCCCATGACACACATTTGCTTATGTAACAATCCTGCACATCCTACACATGTACCCCTGAACTTCAAATAAATGTTAAAAATAAGAAAAGGTATCAGACATAGCACTATTTCTGTAAATTCATGAGATATATTCTGTTATGATGCCCCGTTACAAATGAAAATAATTGTGTAGAGAACCTCAAGTATAGACAAGATGGTGCAGAATTGTTTCTCCATTCTCCTCCTCACAACTAAAACCCTGAAAATAAAGCAAGAGAACAAAGAACATTCAACGATGATTTTAAAAAAAATAAGATGAACCCGTTTGGGACAGGATTGGAGAAACACAGCAGCAGCAGAATCTTGTAACAAATACGATCTAGACACAGGATTTTCTGACCTCCAGTATAGCAGAATAAGGTGGGCAGGTAGTTTTATTCCTCTTTTGGATCAATGAAATAAAATAAAATAAAAGTTCCACTAACAAGATCAGACAAGCCTGGCACCATGCTGGCTAGGGGGATACATTGGGAACCCTGATAGATATAAGAGGCCAGTGGACAGATTCTCCTTCCCACTGAGCCTGAAACTCCCCTGACCCAGCAAGAGACAGTGGGCAGAAGGGCAGCATTAGGAATGGGGATCTGCCATATCCTTGCAAAAGGACTTGAAGGCATAGCAATAGATAATAAAAATGAATTGTATAAAGTGAATAGAGGATCACTAAATCATAGACAATTCAAGAGGACAACTCAATTTGTAATTGGAATCTCCAAAGGAGGGGTGTAAATATTAGAAGAAATTATGCTGTTTTTTGTTTGTTTGTTTTGTTTTAACTTGTCAGAAACTATTACTCTCAGGCGGAGAAAGTATGAGAAATCAAAACTACACGGAAGTACATCACAATCTAATTGTTTAAAACCCATGATACAGAGGAAATGTTAATAACAGTCAGATTTTTTAAAAGACACATTATACTGAAGTATAAGAAAATTAAAATAAAAACAGACTTCTCATCACAAACAATTCAAGTCAGGTGACAGTGGAGGAATGTCTTTTAAATATTGAAGAAAACAAATGTCATGCTGGAATTCTATCCTCAATCACGTCTTTCAAAAATAAATGTAAAACAAAGACTTTCTCAGGCTTATAAAAGGTTAGAGATTTTTATTACCAGGTACCTATGCTAAAATAAATACTGTAGCTAGTCTTAAAAAAATTATATCAAATAGAAATTCGCATTTAAACAACAAAATAAATAATACTGGAAATTATCATTACAAAATAAATATAAACATTATTTCTAATTTCTGAAACATTTTTAAACATAATTAATCATTTAAAGGAAATAAAATAGGAATGCACCTTAAGATATATGACATGTATGAAAATGTCATGACAATAGCAGAAAGTTTGGGGAGAGAGAAACAAATATATATCATTGTGGTATTCTATTGTAGTGTGTTAGGGAAGTATACTATTGCTTGAAATATACTGTGTGCATATGTACTATAAACCCCAAAGCAACCACTGAATGAACAAAACAAAAACTTAATAGCTAATAAGCCAAAAAAAAGGAGATATATGTGATAATAAACAATACTTGATTAATTCAAAAAACAAAGGAAACAGAGAAAAAGGAAACAATAAATGAGAAAATGTAGCACAATAGTAGATCTAGATAAAATATCAATAATTGCATTGATTAAAAATTATCAAAACATCAAATTAGTATCAGAGTCTTTTATACTATATGAAAAGTATACTCCAACTATATTCTTCTTGCAGAAAACCAACTTTAAATATAGAGACAAAAAGAAGTTTAAAATAGAAAGATTGAAAACTATGTGCCATTTCAACACTAAAGGAAAGCAATCTAGAATTGCTATATTAATATGAAACAAAGTAGTTTTCAGAGAAAAGAACATTGCCTAGAATGAAGTGGGCCATTTTTTTTAAATAATAAAGGAGTCAATTTGTCATGAGGACTTAATGCTAAATGTTTATTCATCAAATAATAGAGTTCAAAATACACAAATCGAAATCTGATAAAATGGTAATAAAAAGTAAATAGATCCACAACTGTATTTGGATATTTCAGAACCATTTTCTCATTAATTGATATAATAAGAGAGAAAACAAATAAGAATACAGAGGAACAACAATATTAACCAACTTGACTAGTTGACAATTATCATCACTCTTTGCAAAAACAGAAAAATTCATGTTCTGTTCAAGTCTATGTTGAATATTTTCTTAGCCAATATTCTAGGCAATAAAACCAAAATCTGTTTTGGTCAAGACTCTCCAGAGAAACAAAAACATTAGAGCCAGAATGTATGTGTGTGTCTGTGCAAATAGAGTGGGGGAGAGAGAGAGAGAGAGAGAGAGAGAGAGAGAGAGATTATGAGGAACTGGATTATGAGGTTGTGGGTGCTTCAAGTTCCTCATCTGCAGGGCAAGTCAGCAGGATGGAAACCCTTGAAATAATTGATGTGACAGCTCAGGTCCAAAGGAAATTTGGAGGCAGAATCAATAAATGTATTTCTAATCATTTGAATTATGTTTTCTGTCAACTATGAAATTGAATTAAAATTCAACAGAAGGAAGAAATCTGGATAATCCCCAATATTTGAAAACAAAATATCTTTCTAAATAAAACATGAGTCTAAGAAGAAATCAAAAGAAAATAAGAAACAATCTTAACTGAATTAAAATGAAAATATAACATATATAAATTTGTGAGAAAAGTAAAGCAGTACTAAGAAAGAAATTTATAGCATTGAGTACTTATACTAGAAAAGAGGGACAATAAGTAATACCAGTCCTAACTTAAGAAATTGGAAAAATGAAGGCAAATTAAGCTCCATGTGAACAGCAAACGGGAAACAATAAAGACCAGAGATAAATCAATGAAATATAATACATAAACAATAAATAAAATTGATGATACAAATAGAGAAATCTTTCAGAAGATAAACAAAATTGTTAAAAACACAACATGAGCATAAAAGAGAGAGAGAGAGGAGAAAATTTTTCAATATAAAGAATCAAGAATTTTTCATCATGATAGATTTTACAGATATTAAAACAAAAGTAAAGTAATATTATAAATAACTTTTCACCAACAAATTAGATGAAATGGACAAATCCCATAACAATGCAAACATCCAAGACTCACTTTAAAATAAATTGAAAACTTAAAATACACTGTATCTATTTTTTAAAATATACTGAGTTTATAACTGATAAGCTTC
Source organism: Saimiri boliviensis (assembly GCF_048565385.1). NCBI lineage: Eukaryota > Metazoa > Chordata > Mammalia > Primates > Cebidae > Saimiri > Saimiri boliviensis. Next base: position 108,504,900 of record NC_133458.1, read on the forward strand.
CAATAAAGAAAACTCCACACAAAGTTGGCTTCACAGGTGAATTATATTTATAAAGCTATTATACCAATTATACACAAAACATTCCTGAATCATGGAAAGAATGAATACTTCCAAAGTTGGTCTATGAGGCCAGTGTTACTCCAATTGAAAAAAAAAGGAGAAAACATAAGAAAAAAAGAACTACTGATTATTAAAATTTGTGTATATAGATTCAAAAATTCTTAAAATAAGGTTGAGCAAATAAAATCCACCTGAGTGAGATTAATCCAAGGAATGCAAGGTAGATGTAGTATTTAAGAATCAGTCAATACATTAACAGAATGGTACTGGCATAAAGTCAGACATACAGACAAAAACAACATAATGGATATCACAGAAATAAATCCATACATTTATGGTCAACTGATCTTTGATAAGCGTGCCAAAAATGCGCAATGGGGAAAAAATAGTCTCTTCAATAAATTGTGCTAAAAAAAAAAAATCCACATGCAGAAGAATGAAACTGGACTATTATCTCACATTGTATATAAAAATCTTCTCAAAATAGATTAAACTCTTAAATGTAAAACCTGAAACAGCAAAACTGCTAGAAGAAAACAGTAAACAAATCTTAACATTGAGCCAGGCACAGGAGCTCATGTCTGTAATCCCAGCACTTTGGGAGGAGAAGGCAGGTGGATCACCTGAGATCAGGAGTTCAAGACCAGCCTGACCAACACGGTGAAACCCCGTCTCTACTAAAAAATACAAAAATTAGCCAGGCATGGTGGTGGGCACCTGTAATTCCAGCTACTCAGTTCAGAGCCTGTGGCAGGAGAATCCCTTGAACCCGGGAGGCGGAAGTTGCAGTGAACCAAGATCACGATATTGCACTCCAGTCTGAGCAACAGAGCAAGACTCCATCTCAAAAAAAAAAAAAAAAAAAAAAAAAAAAAAAAAAAAAAAAAAAAAAAAACTTGGCATTGATCTTGAAAAATTTTTTTTTTCAGTAAGAAACCAAACACCCAGATAACAAAAGCAGAAATGTTCAAGTGAGATTACATCAAACTAAAAAGTTTCCATATAGCAAAGAAACAACAAAGTGAAAAGACAATGTATGCAATGATTTTCTGTAAAAACAGAAAAATTCATATTCTGTTCAAGTCTATTTGAATATTTTCTTAAATAGCCAATATTCTAGACAGTAAAACCAAAATCTGTTTTGGTCAAGGTTCTCCAGATAAACAAAACCAATAGAACTAGAATGTATACGTGTGTGTACATGGGAGAAAATATTTGCAAATCACATATCTGATAAGAGTTTAATATATATATGTATATATAATATATGGAACTCATAAAACTCAACAGCAAACAAAAAAATAACCATGTTAAAAAAGTGGACAAAGGACTTGTATGGAAGTTTTTTGGGGGTTGGGGAGATTTTGGTCAAAGAATACAAAGACAGAGGAGTAACCTTAAAAGATCTCATGTAAGGCATAGTGACTATAGTCAGTGAACATATGTTGTATTCTTGAAAAATACAGAGAGTAGGTTTTAGGTCTTCTCACCACAAAAATGACAACTGTATGAGGTAATACATTTTTTAATTAACTAAATTTAACCACCCCACAATGTATATGTTTTTAGAACACTATGTTGTACACAATACATATCTATAATTTTATCTGTCAATTTAAAAAAGAAGTCTCAACAGTTAGTACACAGTTAAAAATTTAGTACAAGCCTAAATTCACTGAATTAACACAAACAACAACTTTTATTTGAGGAAACATTTTAAGATTCAGTTTTTCAATGTATGTCTCCAAAGAGCTCCCTGATAGAGATTAGGTCCACTTACTGAAAGTTAAAAACAATATCCAGGGAAGACATACAAATAGCCAAGAAATGTATAAGAAGTCACTTAACATCAGTAATCATCAGGGCAATGCAAATCAAAATCACAGTGAAATATCGCCTCACAACGGCTACTATCAAAATCAAGAAAACAAGTGTTGGCAAAGATGCGGAGGAAAGGGAACCCTGTACGGTGTCTGTGGGCTCCTCAACAAACTAAAAATAGAACTTCCATATGATTCAGCAAGCCACCTTCGGAATACACAGGCTCCAGAAAAGAAATTAGGACCCCAAAGAGATATTTGCACTCTCATGTTCATTGCAGTATTATTCTCAAGAGGAATTATGTGGAAGAAAACTAAATGACCATTAATGCATGAACGGAAAAAGAAAACATTATTTATATATATGTGAAGAAATATTATTTAGTTTTAAAAAAGGAAATCCTAACATTTGTAACAATATAGATGAACCTAGAAGATATTATACTAAATTAAATAAGACAGACACGGAAGATAAATACCATATAACCTCACAATCTGTGGAAATGAAAACAGTCAGACTCATGAAGCAGAGAGTAGAATGGTTGTTGCTATGGATGGCAAGGAGAAGGAAATAGGGAGATATTGATAAAAGTATAAAACTTCAGTTATGCAAGGCAAATGAGTTCTGAGATTTAATGTTCATCATGGTCACTAAGTTAGTAATACTTGAAATTTGCTAAGAGGTAGATCTTAGCAAATCTGTGGTTCTCACCACGCACACACACACACACACACACACAGAGAGAGAGAGAGAGAGAGAGAGAGAGAGAGAGAGAGAATGGCAACTATGTGATATGTTAATTAGTTTGATTACAGTAATCATTTCCCATGTATATCAAAACAGCAGGTTGTACACTTTAAATATACACAATTTGTACTTGTCAAGTATACCTCAATAAACTGAAAAATTTAAGAAAATGTTTAGAAAAAAAAAATCAATGAACCTGGGCGAGGCGGCTCATGCCTGTAATCTCAGGACTTTGGGAGGCAGAAGGGGTCAGATCACCTGAGGTTAGAAGTTCAATACCAGCATGACCAACATGGTGAAACCCTATCTCTACAAAAATACAAAAATTAGCCAGGCATGATGTTGAGTGCCTGTAATCTCAGCTACTCAGGAGGCTGAGATAAGAGAATCGCTTGAACCCAGGAGGCAAAGGTTGCATGAGCCAAGATCGCGCTATTGCTCTCCAGCCAGGGAGACTGAGCAAGATTCTGTCTCAAAAGAAAAAAAGAAAAAAGAAAAAAGTCAATCAAATTCATAGTGTAAATAAACTAAAAAGATTATCTCACGAGTTAAAGGATTTAGAGAAATCCACCATCCAATCCTGATTAAAGCAAACAAATAACGATAAAAACATCAGAAATATATGCAAATGAGCATATCAATTAAACCTGATGGAAAGCATCTATGCAAAAACATCTATAGTTAACATTGTAATTAATGGTAAAAGATTAAATCATTTCCCATTGGGATACCAAACATGCCAAATATGTGTGCTTTTATGACTTCTGCTCAACATTGTACTGTAGATTCTACCTGCTGCAACAAGGAAAATGGATAAAGTAAATCTAGATTGCAAGAAAAAATTAAAATTCTCCTTATTTACATATTCACAAGCAAACTTGCTAAACTGACTTGTTTGTTCTAGTAATATGACAGTAGATTCAGCAGAATTTTTTCTATAGATCACGACACACAATGGGGGAAAATAGTCTATTCAACAAATGGTGTTGGAAAAATCCAATATCCATATGCAGAAGAATGAAATTGGACTGTTCTCACATCATATACAAAAATCTGCTTAAAATAGATTAAAGACTTAAATGTAAGACCTCAAAATAGATTAAAAGTTTAAATGTAATGCCTCCTTTTTCTATGACATCTATAAAAAAAATTCTGCTGAATCTACTATCATATTACTAGAACAAATAATTCAGTTTTGGCAAGTTTGCTTAATATTTTAACACCATAAAACTGAACATTACAAAATATTAGTGAGGAAAATTAAAGAATAACCCAATAAATGAAGAGATACAGTGTGGTTACACATAAGAAAATTCATTATTGTTATGGCGCCAGTTCTCTCAAATTGGTCTATAAATTCAGTGTAATCAGAATTAAAACCCCAGTAGCCTTCTATGTAGAAACTGACAAGCTTATTTAAAAATTAATATGGAAATACAAAAATAATTTTATAAAAAAGAACAAGATTGAAGGAGCTGCCTTTGTGATTCCAATATTTACTATAATGCTAAAGTAATGAAGAATGTTTGACATTAGTATAAAGCGAGGCACTAGTTCAATAGAATGGGGAAGAGGACCCAAAACACACTCACACACCTACGTGCTCAGTTGATCTTTTAAGAAAGGTGTCAGGACACACAAGAGCAGAAAATCAAACACCGCATATTCTCACTCATAGGCAGGTGTTGAACGATGAGAACACATGGACACAGGGAGGGGAGCACTACACACTGGGGTCCTTGGGGGGGGTGAAATGGGGGAGGGACTCGGGGGTGGGGAGGTGGGAAGAGATAGCATGGGGAGAAATGACAGATACAGGCGAGGGGATGGAAGGCAGAAAACCACACTGCCATGTGTGTACCTAGGCAACAATCTTGCATGTTCTTCACATGTACCCCAAAACCTAAAATGCAATAAAAAATAATAATAATTAAAAAAAAAAGAAAGGTGTCAGGAGGAATGAATGGGAATAAAGTGTAATATTTTCAACAAATGGTGCTAGAACAATTGAATAAATAGGAATAAAAAATAAGTTTCATTTACAATATACACAAAAATTAATTTGACGTGGATTATAGCTATAAGAGTTAAAAATATAAAACATATTAAAAATTACAAGAAAAATTTAGTGACTTTGGATTTGGCCTATATTTTTATAACATTCAAAGCACAATCAATAAAAGGAAAAAAAGTACTAAAATAATAATTGATCTATATGGGAAGATAGAAAGTCAAACTATCCATGTTCACAGATGACATGACACAATGTCTAGAAAACCCCATAGTCTTGGACCAAAAGCCCTTTAAACTGAGAAAGAACTTTAGCAAAGTCTCCGGATACAAAATCAATGTACAAAAATCACTAACATTCCTATACAACAACAATAGTCAACACAGAGCCTAATCAGAAATGCAATTGCCACAAAAGACATGAAATGCCTAAGAATACAGCCAACCAGGGAGGTAAAAGTATCTCTACAAGGAAAATTAAAAACCACTGCTGAAAAGAATCAGAAAGGGTCACAAATGAATGAAAAACCAATCCATGCTCTTGGCTAGGAATAATCGGTATCATTAAAATGGCCGTACTACTCAAAGCAGTTAACAGTTTAAATGCTGTTCCTATCAGACTACCAATGACATTCTTCACAGAACTAGAAAAATGTATTTTAAAATTCATAATGGAGGCCGGCTGTGGTGGCTCATGCCTAAAATCCCAGCACTTGGAGAGGCCAAGACAGGTGGATCACCTGAGGTCTGGAGTTTGAAACCAGCCTGACCAACAGGTTGACGAGAAACCCTGTCTCTACTACACATAGAAAAGTTAACCCAGCATGGTGGTTGTAGTCCCAGCTACTCAGGAGGCTGTGGCAGGAAAATCACTTGGACTTGGAAGGTGGAGGTTGAAGTGAGTGGAGATCATGCCACTGCACTCTAGCCTGGGCAACAGAGCCAGACTCCATATCAAAAAAAGAAAATCATATGGAAACCAAGCAGAGCCTGAATAGCCAAGTCAATCCTAAGTAAAAAGAACAAGGCTGGAGGCATCATGTAATTCAATTTCAAACTGTACTACAGGGCTATAGCAACCCAAACTGCATAGCACTGGTACAAAAACAAACACCAAAACCAATGGAACAGCATAGAAAGCTCTGAAATAAGACTGCACACCTACAACCATCTGTTCTTCAACAAGCTGACAAAAACAAGCAACGGGAAAAGGATTCCCTATTTAATAAATGGTACTAGGATAACTGGCTAGCTATATGCAGATTGAAACTGGATCCCTTCCTTACAACAAAAATCAACTTAAGAGAAATTAAAGACTTAAATATAAAACCTGAAACTATGAAAACCCTGGAAGGCAACCTAGGCAGTAACATTCTGGGTGTAGGAACCGGCAAAGATTTAATGATGAAGATGCCAAAAGCAGCTGCAACAAAAGCAAAAATTGACAAATGGGATCTAATTAAACAAAAAAACTTCTGCACAGCAAAGCAAACTATCAAGAGTAAATGGACAACCTACAGAATGAGAGAACACATCTGCAAACTATGCATTTGACAGAGAGCTAATATCCAGTATCTGTAAGGAACTTAAACAAATTGACAAGAAATAACCGCATCAAAACGTGGGCAAAGGAAATAAACAGTTTTCAAAAGAAGATATTCATGTAACCAACGAGCATATGAAGAAAAGTTTAACATCCCTGATCACTAAAGAAACGCAAATCCAAATTACAATAGATGTCATCTCATATCAGTCAGAATGGCTATTTAAAAAGTCAATAAATAACAGATGCTGGGGAGGTTGCAGAGAAAAGGGAATGCTTATTCATTGTTGGTAGGGGTGTAAATTAGTTCAACCACTGTAAAAAGTCAGTGTGTCAATTCCTCAAAGAGCTAAACTCACAACTACCATTTGACCCAGAAATCCCATTACTGAGTATATGTCCAAAGGAATATAAATCATTCTATCATAAAGACACATGCATGCACACATTCACCGCTGCACTATTCACAATGGCAAAGACCATGGAATCAACCCAAATGCCCATCATGGAAGACTAGATAAATGAAATGTGGTATATATACCATGGAATACCATGCAGCCATAAAAAAGAATAAAATTACATCCTTTGCAGGAACATGGACGGAGCTGGAGACGATTATCCTTAGCAAAATAACACAGGGACTGAAAATCAAATACCGCATGTTCTCACTTATAAGTGGGTGCTAAATGATGAGAACACAAGGACAGATAGAGAGGAACAATACACACTGAGGCCTACCTCTAGGTAGAGAGAGGAGGAGGGGAGGGGTCAGAAAAAAAAATAAGTATTAGATACTAGATCTAATACCTGGGTAACAAAACAATCTGTATAACAACCCACGTGACACAAGTTTACCTATATAACAAACCTGCTCATATACCCCTGAACCTAAAATAAAAGTTTTAACAAAATCTATTAAATCAAAGCATTCATAAACAAAATTATTCTTGTTCTTGAGACTTAATGTAAATTTCTGTTGCTTTAATTTTACTCATTTATTTATAAATATTTTAAAACATAATGCATCGTGTAAGACTGTTCCTCTGCATTTGTCCATCTTCAGGATGAATCCTGAAGAGTATTAAAAGTCACAGAGTAAGACTATCCTTTTCCATATTGTAGTTGACAGTAAAGAGATTATCTATTTTACTACCTATGACCTAATATATATCTACCTGGAGCCTTGGTGGGGAGCTGAAGTCAAGAAGGAGCCATCACCCTTGGGGCAGCCACCTCTTTGCAGAACCCTAGGACTCTAGCAACCGAAGTTAAGCTGAAACTTAAGGTGAGTAATCAAGTTAATTTCCCATATCTTCAAACTCCACTTCAAACATTGCCTTCAGTTTCTAGTTCCAAGTAAACTGTATTCCTATATTGTGCTTTTATTTTTTAAATCTTAAAAACAGTGAAACTTTTGATACCATTTCCACCTTCTACCACCACTCTCTTTTTCTTGTTTGCTTTACAACAAAACACGTTCACAAAGTTGTTTCTACTTATGTTCCCAATTCTCCTCAAATTTTTACTTGAATAAATTCCAACAGGTTTTTGCTTTCATCATTCCACAACTCATGCTTTTGCCATGTCCAAATAATATCCATGTTGTTACTGTACATGTAATATACAGTGTTAATTCTGGGTCATCAGCACAGGACAGAGATGATCACTCAGTTTTCCTGGGAATGGGCAACTTTTTTCAAAACTGGAAATTCACTTTAACTCAAGACATTATATAGTTAGTTTTCTTTTTCCCTTTTTTTGTGTGCTCCTTTCTAATCTCTCTATCTTTCACCATTACTTCATCTCTTAACATTAAATATATGAATGCCACTTGGATCTGTCCTTGAATTCTCCTTTGAGTCTACCTATACTCATTCCTTTGATGGTCATGCCCATTTATATGCTGATTACTCTAAAATTTACATTTTCAGCTCTGACTCCTACCCTGAACTCTAACTTCCCAAATCCTACTGTCAAATTGATGGTTCCTGTGTGAATCTGTTAAGTGCCTCAAATTTGACCAGCTAAAATAGGAGAGCCTGATATCATTCAGCAGCCTCTTCTCACCAGCTTTCTCTGTTGAAGGCAAGTCCATCTTTACAGCTGCTCAATACAAACCTTAACTGTTCTTAACATCAAGTCTGGGCAATTAGAAAATCCAGTTGGTTCTATTTTCAACTACAGATATAGTTGTGCCTAACTGTTTAGGATCATCCTGACAGTTAACTGATACAAACCACCTTAAAATCTTTTGAGTATTTTCCTCCTTTTCTTGTAACTCTAGCCACAGCAGTTTTCATGCTTGTGCTGACCATGTTAGACAGACTCACCTTTATAGAACATGCAAACATCTAGCTGCAAATTTTGGATAAGGCTATTTTTCTTGTAGTCTCCTACAAGAATTGGCAAATGTTAATTTTATGTAAATAGTACATATTTGAGATATGGCTAATTAAATATAAATCACAAACAAGGAAACTATGAAAACCCTAAAATGAGAGGTAATGCAATCTTTTCTGAATCCATCTTCCCTGGGTTCATTGTGTTTTCTCTAAGCACTTGTAGCAGCAAGCATGCTATTAATATAGGAGTTAAGAAGGAATTACTTAGGTAGATAGCAAGGGTATGGTAGTGCTCAGTAAGGTTTTTCTTTTTAATGAAAAGCAGCCCCAAATCATTTTCTAACAAAGAGCAGCCTCCGAGCTGGGAGCTTGCATGGGTGAATACCACAGGAACAAAGTGCTAGACATTTTCAAAATGGCAGTTCCATCTTCCCTTCTCTGCCAGCCGTGTGTACTGTAAAGGAGCAGACAAGATGTTGCCAATCAACTGGAAAGACCATTTGCATAAGATTAGAGTGGGATGACCAGCCTTCCCCGTGCACTGTGTGGACATCATACCTTATGAAACCAATCTGTCAGCCCTGTGTAAATCAGGCACTGCCTTCTCCAACATGCCTGTAAAATCTTCTGCAGTCCACCGCTTCTTCCCTTTTTCAGAAGTCTCTCTCTCCTGCGAGGAGCTGTTCTCTTCTCCTCTTTCTTCCCTTAAACTTTCCACTCCTTAAACCACACACATGTGTCCATGTCCTGCATTCTTTCTCAGCATGTGACAACGAATCCCAGGGTATATACCCAGGACAGTGTAGCCACTTCATTACTGCATTAAATCAGATATAAAACCACCTACTATCAGAAATCATTCTCCTTTGAAAAAAAGGAATAGAGTTTTTCTTTTGTTACTTCTCTAGTGCCTAGCAGATTAACTGACACGTAGAAATATTCAATAAATATTTGTTGAATTAAATGGCTATTTCTCTATTTAATATTTCTTGCTAATCATGCAGATAGAAACTGTCTGCCAAGTAACTGCTATGGCTACTTGAACAAGTTTCAGTAAGGAGGATTCTAAAAGCTTTGTAGAGTTAACTTTGTCAACTCAATTATTTCTGAAAGGTTTTTCGATATTTCTATAGTTTTAAAATATACAACATAATTTATCCACTCTAACACACAACAAAAGCAAAAGTAAGAATTTCACTTTAAAAAGGGGTCAGTTTAATTATATAAAGTCCAATTCAAAGTATAACCTTCAGTTTTTTGTAAAAATGTGTTTGCTCTAATCCCTCAAAGTAAAGGAGGTAAGGCAATTGAACAGCCTGTGAAGGTAAAAAGAGATTTTCCAGTGAGAAATATGCTAATTGACAGGCATATTTGAAAGTCTAAAATAAACTTCAAAGATCCGAGATCATCCTTCATGTACAAAATTCAAAATTCCAAGAAAAAATAGCACAACAATTTTAAAAAAAAGAATAAAGAGAATATGATGTATTTTGGAACCGGCACTAAAACATATTTATGAAGAAAAAAGTAAACTTACTACTTTAAGATTTTGGTCTTATTAAATTTGCCTTAAAATGTTTAAAATTATTAAAATATTTGAGAAAAATGTTGTCCCATTATTTGAAGTTCTTTATAAAAAAAAAAGTAAACTAAGCCTCACTTCAAAAATATACTAGTGAGTGATGTTGGCAAAAATGGCAGAATACACAATGCTAATAGCTTCTTCCTTCATAAAACAATAAAAATTGGCAAAAGCAATCAGAATAAACATTTTTAGAATTCTGTAGACTAATCGGCAGCTTGCAGCAAGTAGGAGAACAATTAATTAGGGAAAAAATAAAACAGCTGATTCAAATCATAAAAAGACCAGCACATTTTGAGGTGTTTTATGTATCCTGTATATAAGTACTGTATGTGGGGCTGTATCCTGCTCCCTAACTTGGTGGTGGTCTTGAAGAGTACATTCCACACTCCTACTATTGGATACCAGTAAAGTAAGAAGCAGAACAGACTCATTTGCAAAAATATTGTTGTTGTTCTTTTTTCTATTTTACCTATCTATTGGCTCCTTGGACTATCAGCTCAAAGGGTTTCCCTTTGTCTCTTCTTACCCAGATCTCTCCTAATCTTATGCCCTTGGGAAAGTTTGTTTAAAATATTTAAAACATTGATAGGTAAATATATTAGTCATTGCTGCATGTACCCATAAATAACAGTTGTAAACAATAAACAAAAAAGATTGAAAGTTTGTTTTATCAGATTCTTTGAGGAATCAGTTTTGATGTATCCCAACATATTTCTGATAATTTCTAAGCCAGGTACATGCTAAGGCTGTGTGCATGATCAGGAAAGACAGAAAAAACCTGTAACCTGTTGCTTCTGGCTGATCTTCAGACTCTGAGCTAGCAGAAAAAGGAACCCGAGGAAGAACAGAAAACTCCCTGACTAAATGTCAAAGGGAAAACTCAAAAATCCACACAACCCATCTGTGAAATGTTCAATCACTAGCTCACCAATAAGATAAGATCATGAAACAGAGACTTTAGTGGCTACACAATAAGAAATACACGCTTTAATAACGTAGTTCAGAAAAGTCACTAAGCAAACAACAACTACAATAAGCAGCAACAGGAAATTTTGGGGAAGGGAGGTAAACTAACTTTCATAGTCGCTGCATTATGATACTAATTATGTTCAGCTTTCAACAAAAAATCATAAGGCATGCAAAGCAACTAAAAATATAGCTCACTGGTGAGGAAAAAATAGAAATTGTCCCTGAGGAAGATCGAATATTAGCTTTACTATACAAAGGCTTTAAATCAATCTATTTCAGATTATTACAAACTTAATTTGATTTACATACAGAAAACTTTCTTCAATATGTCTTCGTTCTCACCCCCTTACTTTTTATTATAATGATCATACAAGTAAGCTATTAATATAGTATAAGGCCATCAACACAATTTTATAATTATTGCTATGAGAAAATATCTCAAACAAAAAATACATTTATAAATAAGAGCATAATGGACGAATAGGATTCACCTGGAACTAGAAGGTGAAGGCAATGGTTAAAGTAGAGTTTGAAGATATGTGGAATTATCTTGATTTAAGTTACATTATGACCAATGAAAATATTTCAGGAAATAGCTAGGAACTGAGAAAGCATTGTTTTTCATAAGATTTATGTACCTATTATTGTTGTTGCATGTACATTCTAGTTATCCTCTAGTATCCTTTCACTTCAGCCTGAAGAACTCATTAATATTGCTTATAAAACATTTCTGTTAGTGATGAATTCCCTCAAGTTTCATTCATCTGAAAATTTCTTAATTTTTTCTTTGTTTTTGAAGAAATTTTGTCTGGTTATTGAATCAGGCTTGAGAATATTTCTTATAATAATTCGAAGGTATCATCCTAGTGTCTTCCAGTCTTCTTGCTTTCTGATGGGAAGTCAGCTGTTAACCTCATGAAAGATCTCTTACATGATTACTCATTTTCACTCATTTCTTTTAAGATTTTATCTTAAACTTTGATTGTTTTTAATTGATTACAATGTGTCCAGGTTCACATCTCTTTTAGTTTATTCTTTTAGAATTGTTGAGTTTCTTAGATGTGTAGATTAATATTTTTTGTTGCCTTTCTGAAAATCTTGGCCATTTTCAAATAATTTTTTTCTCTTTCTTTTTCACTTCTTTTCCTGGGACTTACATTGAGTATATTATTATACTTGGTGGTGTACCACTGCTCTCTGAGGCTCTGCTCATTATTATCCATTCATTTTCTTCTGCTCTTCAGACTAAATAATCTCTATTAACCTCTATTCAAGTTTATTGATTGAATTGTATGGCTATATCTTTATTGGTATTCTCCATGTGGTGAAACATTATTGTTATGCTTTCTTTTAATTGGTTAAGCATAATTTAGTTTAATTCTTTCAACATATTTATATCAGCTGAAGGACTGTGTCTGCTACATTCAAAATATGTGCCTCCTGAAAGAAATTTTCTATTTGCTGTTTTTCTTGCCTCTATGTATAGGTATATTTTTCTGTTTCTCTATATTTTTATTAAAAATGGATATGTTAGATAACATAAAAATTATTTCAATTCCTCCACCCTTCAAGGTTTATTGTCATCAGTTTGTTACTAGTTCTGGTTGTGGCAGTGTTGTAATTTTTTTGTTGCTGTTGAGCTGTTTAGCACTTTCCTAGATAATTGTGTACATTATGTATTCTCTGAAGTATGGAGCCACTGAATTAACTGTTAGTTTTTCATTTTTAAATAATGTTTCATTGTTAAGATTAGCTTTTGAGGGGTCACATCTATGTTATTTTAATTTAGTGGTAAGCAATGAGTTGCTAGGAAATTGCCTTCAATGCCCTACCTGTATGCCTTCTATCCTTTTCCAAGTAGATTTGTGTGAGAAAGCAAATCTTTGGATTTTAGAAAGTTTGTGAGACAGACTTAGCTCTTGCTTCCTGCTTGTGCAGACCAGCCAAAGCTGAGTAACTGGTGCTTCTCCTTTCCCACATCTTTCCTGAGTATACCCGCAACCCATTAGATCCTGAGGAATATATTAGAGTTTCTTACAATCTCCTATGATTGTCTATTCTCCAAGAATTTCTTTTTTAGATTTCTAGCTAGGCTCTTCCTTGCTTCAGCTGAGAACACAACCACAGGTATCTGAAATGCTGCCAGTAGTTTGTTATTGTTTAGATAATGTTCTGCGGGTAGGGCACAACATTCTGCCTCATTAGTCTGATCTCTCAGTAAAATAAAATAGCAACTGCTTTCTGAGAATAGATATTTTTTAGAGAGCTGCAAGTTTAGAACAACATATTTGTTGTTCTGAGCCCTGGCAATGGTCCTTTTAATGAAACTTCAAAAGTAGCCATATGCCTCCATTGTCTGCCATGCTGCCAGCTCTTTGCTATATTACCACTGAGCTTTCATTGTGAAGACATTGCTAGGGAAAGTAGATAAATCTAAGTTAAAATTGTCTTATCAAGGTGATATAATTTGGCTGTGTCCCTACTCAAATCTCATCTTGAATTCCCATGGGTGGTGGGAGGGACCCATTGGGAGGTAATTGAACCTCGGGAGCAGGTTCTTCCCTTGCTGTTCTCATGATAGTGAATAAGTCTCACGAAATCTGATGGTTTTGTAAGGAGGAGTTTCCCAGCACAAGTTCTCTCTTTACCTGCTGCCATTCATGTAAGACGTGACTTGCTCCTCCTTGCTTTCCACAATGATTGTGAGGCCTCCCCAGTTACATGGAACTGTAAGTCTGTTAAACACTCTTTCTTTTGTAAGTTTCCCAGTCTTGGGTATGTCTTTATCAGTAGCATGAGAATGGACCAATACGCAAGGGTTCAATAGTTAATCTTTGGTAGATAATTTTCAGGTTTTTCTTTGGCTTTGAACAAATGCAAAAGTTCTAAAATAGTTTATTTTGTTTATGTTGCCTTTATTTCTTTTGTTTTAGAAGAAGAACAAGTTAATTGAGCACTTGACTTTCCCATTCTGGTAGATGATCAAGAAAATTTCTTTAAACTTTAGGGAATGATAATGAACTAGATTGATATTTCTTCAGAGAGCCCATAGAAATTTTCTGGACCATTTGTAATAATAAGATAACATTTTTGTTTCTATATTTTATTTATTTATATATACATTTTTGTTTCTTGAATACATTTTATACATTATCATAAATTTCAGGATTATCGTACTAATTATGACTGTTTTTGTTTTTCCTCACAAGTGGAAAACCAAAGACATAACTTTCTTGGGATACTTACATGTTTTTCTGACTCTCTTTTATGTTCAATTATCTCTAATTAGTTTTTTCCCATGCACTCAGATTTTCTTTGAGTTCCAACATAATACGGTCCCATGTTAAGGTATAACTGAGAGTCAGAAACAAGCCTCAATAACTCTAGAGAAATTGTACTTTCTTGTTTCTTATAAACAACTCCTACCAGTAAATAACACAGGGACTTAGTATGTGGAAACAACCCAGCTACTGAGAAAATCTAAAGTGTGGAGTCTTGGATGAAAAAGAACTTTATAAATGTAACAAAGATACTAATTAGTTAAAGAAGAATCACGTAGGCATATTTGTTAAGTTTTAACTGACAGAACTGAATCAACAATGTGTTTAGCTTAACTAAATTCAGTTTTGACATTTTGAAACTGTAGAACAAGAAGCCATATAAGCCTATAACATAGAATTTATTACAATGCCAACTACTATTATTGTTAACTGATTTGTGCTCATATCTCGTCTATCTGTGCCACCAATAACCCTATCATATTCTTAAAGAAATACACCACAGGAATGAAATTGATGATGATGATTATTATTATTATTATTATTATTTTCTGTGAGAGTCATATCAAATTTGGAGACTAGAAAGTGGGATGCTTTTAGGAACAATATCTAAAAATTGTGGAAGTGGCTTTGAAATTGAGTAATGGATAGAGACTTAAAGAGTTTGAGGAACTTGACTAAAAACATACTAGATTATTTACTATATTAATTTTTATGCTGCTGATAAATTAAATTACGGAGACTGGGCAATTTAAAAAAGAAAGAAATTTAATGCATTAACAGTTCCATGTGGCTAAGGAAGCCTCACAATCTTGGCAGAAAGCAAGGAGGACCAAGTAGAGTCTTGCAAGGAGGGCAGCAGGCAAAGAGAGAGAGAGCTTATGTAGGAAACTCCTCTTTATAAAACCATTAGGTCTTATGAGACTTATTTACTATCATGAGAACAGCACAAGAAAGACATGCCCCCATGATTCAATTACCTCCCACCAGGTCCCTCCCACAACATGTGGGAATTCAAGATGAGATTTGAGTGGGAACTCAGCAAAACCATATCACCAGATTTTCCTGAAAAAATTCTTAGTATAAATATGAATGTTAAAAGTAATTCTGTTGATAACTTGAACAAAAATTAACATGTTAGTGAAAAATGGAGAAAAGGTAATTTTTTGTTATAAAATGGTAGATAACTTAGCAATATTGTGTTCTAGTGTTTCGTGGAGAGTATCACATATAAGTGATGTACTTGGATTTTTAGCTGAGGCGATTTCTAAGCAAAGTGTTGCAGGTGTGGCCTAGTTTTTTCTTGCTGCTTAGAGTAAAATGCAAGAGGAGAGAAATGAACTGAAAAAGAAAATGCTGAGCAAAAATAAACCAACACTTAATAATTTGGAGGATTCTCAACCTACCCAAACAAGATACTCTTGAAACAGTGCCAAGGGTGTGGCTGGACAACCATTTGCTAGATAGTTTTGCTGAGTGACTCATGCATCCAGTAAACTATCTCAGCAAAAGCCAGAAATAGAGATGTGATTACACAGGAAATATCCACTTTTGTCTACTGGTTTGAACTCCCACGTCTAGCACATGAGGCCAACAAGGTTTTTGAAAATTTTATGCCAGCATAGCACTGCAAGCCTACTTAGACTGAAAGAGGCAGAGAAGAGACAAAATAGAGGAAGAATAAATTTTAGGGCTTGTGGAGCTATCACTGTCACCATAGACTGAAGGCCTAAATTAAAGGTGACCAAGGAGGTATGGTCACCACCCTAGCAGATCTGCAGCCTAGAACATGGAGTCAGCAAGGATTACTTAAAATAGGGCCCAAATCCTAGTGGAATTTACCCAACTAGATTTTGGCCTGGTTTGGAATCCATGATTCTCTTCCTCCTTCAGATTCCCCCCTTTTAATGGAAATGCCTATCCTATGTCTGATCTACCATTGTATTTTGGAAGCAGATTATTTTTCTAGTTTCACAGGGTTGCAGCTGGAGGGTAATTTTGCCTCACGATGAATCACACCTCAAGTCTCACTCATGTCTGATTGTGATAATACTTAGATCAGATTTAGGGCTTCTAGTTGATGCTGGAGGAGTTTAAGCTTTTAGAAATGTTAGGATAGAATGAATGTATTGTGCATAGGAGGAATTTTGGGGGGCCAGAAGGTAGTCTTAAGAATGGAATTGTGCTCCTTCCCCAAAATTTACTTGTTAACATCTTAACCTGCAGTACCTTGGAATGGGACTGTGCATGTATTTGGAAATAGTTTATTTGCAGATGTAATTAGTTAAGATAGGAGGAGTTCATACTGGCTTAAGCTGGGGTCCTAATCTTATGTAACCAAAATCTTTACTGAAAGGGGAAATTGGGACACAGACATGCACACAGGGAGAACACTTTGTGAAGCCCAACCCCAAAGATTGCCAGCCAGTCACCGGAAGCTAGCATAGAAGCTTGGAAGAGATTGTTCCTCACACCACCAGAAGTAACCATCCATGTATGCACCTTGATCTTGGGCTTCTAGTTTCTGAAGTATGAGACAATAAGTGTCTGTTTTTTAGCCTAACTAGCTTGTATTATTTTGTTATGGCAGCACTAGAAAATTAATACAGTTTACAACAAGAAAAGAGAAGATAAATTATTCATTCTTGGGGTTAAACCCAGCATTCACATGAACAATTTGTAAATTGGATATTTATTAGTTAAGATTGCCTGTCTATGATCATAAAATAGTTTTAAAGGCTGTTTTATCATGTTTTCTTTCTCAAGTCTCTTACTTATTTATCTCTATATAGCATATGAATTAGTATTCAGATTTTATCATAAGTTTATATTTTAAGTAAGAAAATATCACTTTATAATGAAGTAAAGTAATTCATATTAATAAGTTTGCATGCTTAAATTTGTATCCACAGGCTGGGCATAGTGGCACACACTTGTAATCTCAGCACTTTGGGAGTTCAAGGCAGGTGGATCACTTGAGCTAAGGAGTTGGAGAGCAGTCTGGGCAACATAGCAAAACCCCATCTCTACAAAAAGTATAAAAACTAGCCAGCTGTGGTGATGTGTGCCTGCAGCCTCAGCTACTCAGGAGGCTGAGATAGGAAGATCACTTGAGCCCGAGAGGTTGCAGTAAGCCGAGATTGTGTCACTGCAATCCAGCCTTGGTGACAGAGTGAGAACCTGTCTCAAAAAATAATAATAATAAAATTAAATAAATGTGCACCAACAGTTCTCTAGTCATTTCAGTAGCAGAATATACATTTCCACACAGCTCGCTCACTCTTTAAGATGCAGATTACTATGTGTGAGACATTGAGCTAATGATACGCAATCTCTGATTCTCCTATCTGATTGAAGAGATGTTTGATGTGAGTAGAACATGGGGAGAATTAATTGCATAAGGGCTTTATTTAGACACAAAAGCATAGCTTGCCCAGAAGTATAGCATAGTCCTGAATTTCTGGTCTCAGAAATCATAGAGAATTCCAAGATTTTGGTCTCAATGAGATAGCCGTTTTTCTTCTGCTCTTACTGCTTTTGAACCTACACATTTGACCATGTGCCTCTACTTTAACATTTTATGTATTTTAGTTTCCGCCTCTGCTTGGCTATTATTTCATAAAGCAGTTTAAGAAAATTACCAGAGAGACAGACTGTTCAGCACTTCCCTGAAAACCATTCCCTGACCCTCGCCCTCATATGCATCCCTTTCCTCTGTAAACATTTTCCCTTATTTCCATGCTGCAGTGTTATGTTACAACTATTTTAAATCATACATTGAGAGTGATTTTCCTCAGCTTACCTTAGGAATGCAGACAGCACACAATAAAGTCTCTTATTTTCCATGATATCCTTTAAGCAAATTATAATCACAGATATATATTAGACATTTCTAAGGCTTTGTTTAAGGAATTCAGGAAAATATGCATAGACAAGAAAACAAACCTACTCTTTCCTCAATGTATCATTTACCCTACAACCAGAAAATACATACTTCCAATTAGATAACTCACGTTAACAATAATAGCTCACATTCAATTTTTTTTTTTCCTTTTCATACCCTGCATTAGCCGAAGCTAAATTCACATTTGCAATGCATGGCTTTGGCAAAGATGAAGTACAATTTCTTCTACTGAGATTAACATATCACAAATTATTGTTGCCATTCCTTTTTATCTTCTCCATCCTCATGTTCATAATTGGAAATAATTCCTGCCAACTTGACATGCCCATTGCCTTGAACAGATATGTCAGTGTTTTATTTCAGATGTGTTACATTTATATTTTCATATGCTATGGCCTAAAAATAGGTAATAGTTTGAAATTACTTGGAAGGTGATTGTAAGGACAAATAGATAGATTGGTTGTCATAAATTCTATGATTTTTAAGTAAGTGATTCTGACCGCCAGTATCGCTCCTATCTTTAAATCCCTGAGTGATTTATTTCAGGTTGGTACGTTTGTCAGTAGCATTTCTAAATGTAAAGGTTTGGATTAGATGAGCTTCATTTTCTATTACATTTTCATAATACTATAATTAATCTTTTGCCTCCAGAAGTTTTTGAACATTGAATTTATGAGAAAACTTTGGATAATGGTATGTGTGGTGGTTAGTACTGTCAACTTGATTAGATTGAAGGATGGAAAGTATTGCTCTTGGGCGTGTCTGTGAGGGTGTTGCCAAAGGAGATTAACGTTGGAGTCAGTGGACGGGGAAAGGCAGAAACATCCTCAATTTGGGTGGGCACCATCTAATCAGTCGCCAGCTCAGGTAGAATACAGCAGACAGAAGAACGTGGAAGGACTTACTTACTGAGTCTTCCCTCCCATCCTGGATGCTTTCTGCCCTCAAACATCAGACTCCAAGTTCTTCAGCTTTAGGATTTAATACCAGTCGTTTGCCAGGGGTCTTGGTCCTTTGGCCACAGACTGGAGGTTGCACTGTCAGCTTCCCTGCTTTTGAAGTTTTGAGACTCAGATTGGCTTCCTGGCTTCCCAGCTAGCACATGGCCTATTGAGGGACTTCACCTTGTGATCATGTGAGTCAACACTCCTAATAAATTCCCTTTCACATATACATTTATCCTATTAGTCCTGTCCCTTTAAAGAACCTAACACAGCATGCTAAAGAGGTAGCCACTGATCGCTTATTTAGTAGTAGGAAGGCTTCCCCCATGTTGAGATAAGAGGGGTTTAGTTCACAGAAAAGTTCTCAAAAATAGAGCATGTAAGAGGCACTTATGTCCATTAATAAAACCTGATCATACATGAGAAATATTTAAATAGGAACACTTACTTTATGACAAATACACAATATTTAATATTTGAATTTTCATGGACTGGTACAATTTTCAAGCCATTTCATAAAAATGAATCAGGGTAGCGTTTATTGGCTGCTTGGTGTTTGCTGTGCATTGTCTTGTCTTGTCATGTAAATTGATGAGTTTAACCTTTCCTCTCTCTGAGTTATGCGTAATCCTCTTCATCTTAAAATCTGAAAAACTAATGCTGATAGAGCTCAAAGAACTAAAGTTAAAAAGGTCAAAAAGTTCTCCAACACTTTGAACTAGAGTCTTCTGATTTCATGATTCCTCTAGAATATTTCATATGAAACAGGGTGGAGAGGTATAAGGGTAAGTACATCTGTAGTATGGCATATGCTCCTTTTACTTGAGAATCTGTAAACACCCACAAATCTGTTTTAAAGTAATGTTGTAGGGGTAACATTACAGTCGGGTACATAATCCTGGGAAGCCATTTAACATCTCTAGACCTCAATAGCATCATTTGCAAAATAAAGAGTTCAGCCTATGTGAGCTCCAAGGCTCTGTACAGCTCTGTAATTCAATCAATAACATAGCTTCAGAGGAAAAGCTGTACAAATTCACATAAAAACTAGATCTCTATGTACAAGAAGTCTGATGAATAAAGAGAGGCTTCACTAAGAGCATAATTTATTGCTACCAAATGTTATATCTTCGTGGTTTCTTCCGGGATAGAATAAACATGATGAATTTTTAGAAACTAAATTTGACTTTTTTATACTTATTATCCACAGAAAAATATGGCTTGTTTAAATCACTGGTTTATTTTTGTGTGTTTGTCAATCAATAACTTAACAAAAAGTTTCCTTCTTCCTATGATAAAGGAAAAGCAGAGAAAACAGAATATGCAGCACAATTTGAAGAATTTTTCAAGGAACACCTCTAATATGTCATACAAGGATTCTCCATTGACCATCAGGGCTGCATTTTCCCCAAGTAAGAGTGGATCTTATAATTTCTTTCTCTCTTTTTTTGAAAAGGTGGAGTCTCATTCTGCCACCCAGGCTGGAGTGTGCAGTGGCACAATCATAGCTCACTGTAGCCTCCAAACTCAAGTGATCCTCCTGCCACAGCCTCCTGAGCAGCTGGGACTACAGGCAAGTGCCAGCACACCCAGCTCGATCCTATAATTTCTATTTAGGAGAAAGCACTTAGAATCAAAACTTAGATAGGAGTTTAAAAAACAACTGTGAACACTTTTAAACGTGCTAAATGCAGGCCATTTATTGAGAAGCTCACGGATTTTTATAAGACTTTAAAGCACAGTCTTGACTGCCACAGCTCTCACCATTGGGTGTGCTGAGATACTCTGCCAGGAGGTTTAGGAGAAGCCAGAATTGATGTAAAGAGGACTTAGCTAAGGAAAACTGAGCAAAAAAAGGGACTTTATCATGAAGTATTCATTCTCAAAGTACATCTCCAACATCCCATGGCTATGAAGTCCAATAGCAGAGCTGCTTGAGTCCAGCACTGTGGGGTTTCTCAGATGCAGGTGGCAACCCAGAGGGCTGTGTGCGGAGATCTCAATATAGGGGATTTTCAGGGAAGACTTCAGCCTGAGAAGGAGGGTAAAAACACTCTGCCTGGCTGCTTTACCCCGGGCACCACAGGACAGGGTCTAGAGGTCTGCATACTATTACAGAGAAGCTGAGAAATCAAGGACGGCTAAATGTTGCCAGCAGACAGAAATGCATGAGGTTTTCTAGAGGGCCTGGCCACAAAACAAGCATGTCAGACTGTGTGCTGACAGCTGCTAGCCTTTCAAAAGCTGAAGATGATGAAGCTTATACTCTCACGGAAACCTGAGAGGGCTTAAACATTGTTATTTTCTAGGCCTTAACATACATGGAAATAAACCATCATCTGTGCACATGTATCTCAGTATCTGCTACCCAACCCCATACTTATTCTTTTTTATTATTGGGGGAATATGAATCTTGTCTTGTATCTCACTATTCTCTGCTGTTCTTGATGAATGACGAATTTGTCAGTAAATACTTGTTGAGTAAATTTATGAATGGTTGAATGAATGAATGACTAAAGGAATCAGGACCAGATATTCAAAAATAGACTGACTATGTTAGACTTCACTCAAAATGAGAAACATTCCAAAAGTTCCTGACTTTGAAGCTTACCACTTAGCAACATTTAAGCAGAAAGCTAGCAATATTAATACACTTTAATAGCAAACAAAAATGACCCACATTTTAAAGCATGTTGCAGTTTAATATGTGCTTTCATATCTTTCTTCAGTTAATTAGCATTACTGTCTTATGGGGTATATGTTATTATTCCCATTTTAAAGATGAGAAAAACAAAAAAATCTATGTGACAAAGTTAGAATGAACATTTAAGTCTTCCCGACTTCAAAATTTATAATTATCTTTCCTGCGTCTGATACTTCAATATAAAAAGATGGTGGTTGAGGACAGGTAAATGTGGAAGCATTTTGCTTCAGGGTAGATTTCTCCCTCATTTTCTAGGGCACTGGACCACAGTACAGGTGTTTATATAACTTCCTATAGGACTCCCCTTCCCTCAAACAACCACTCAGCCTACCCCTTCTTTTATAGAAATAATAACTCTACATATGCTAGCATTGATTAAACCAAGCAAGCTGTTCTTAGATGTGATCATTTTTATACATAAATATATGGTTCACTTCATTTTTTTTCCCACTTTCCACACCAATTTTACATTCCAAATGTCAGGCAATAAACCACATGAAAAAAATAGTAATTTAGACCACCTGATGTGTGAATAGCATATAATCATATATTCTGTGTACTATACCATGTCATTTTTATTTATTTATTTATTTATTTTAATTGCATTTTAGGTTTTGGGGTACATGTGAAGAACATGCAAGATTGTTGCATAGGTACACACATGGCAGTGTGGTTTGCTGCCTTCCTTCCCCTCACCTGTATCTGTCATTTCTCCCCATGCTATCTCTTCCCACCTCCCCACTTCCCCGTCCCTCCCCTATTTCCCCCCAACAGACCCCAGTGTGTAGTGCTCCCCTCCCTGTGTCCATGTGTTCACATTGTTCAACACCCACCTATGAGTGAGAACATGTGGTGTTTAATTTTCTGCTCTTGTGTCAATTGCTGAGAATGATGGTTTCCAGGTTCATCCATGTCCCTCCAAAGGATGCAAACTCATCGTTTTTGATGGCTGCGTAATATTCCATATACCATGTCATTTTTAAATGTCTGCTGTCTTAAATTACCTAAAACATGAAGCTCAAACTCCTGAGCAAAACACTGTAGACTTTCTGAGTTAAAATGTTGATGAGCTTTCCATCTCATGTCTCACTTCTGTGTTTTTCGAACAAGAATTATTTTGTCTTTATGGGTTTTTTTTTTTTTTTTGACCACAGAAGTCTGACTCACCTACCTTTTAAAAGTTCTTCTTGAAGAGAAGTACAATGTCTTTTTCATTGGCATATTCTAAATTTTACTTAGGCCAAACTTACCTTAGTACGGTCCTCACATATAAAAGGAAATCAGAAAATATTTGCTATATTCTTCATTCATTTTGGGATTAGAATGTGAAATGCTCCCTCTGTACCATACAGTTTGCTTAATATTGACTATAGAAAAATGTATAGAACATGTTTCCTTGTTTTAAAGAAAAAAAATTGTCACTTAAAGCCACAAAACTAAATGACATCATTAACTATTAAATAGGAAAATACATATTGCTACTTTTTGTAAGTGATATAATGTACTAAAAAGGGAGGCAAAGTTAACTCCATGATATGCAGGCAGTAAGGGTAATTGGGGAAAGCTGTGAAGAGGAAGTGTCATTTAAACTGGCTCTTGAACCAGGAACTCACTGAGCAGTAATGGGTAAAAAGCTCTCTTGCCTTAAGCAGTGAATTCCACAACTGTTTCTCCAAATATGACAGTATATGCTGAAAATATCTATGAGGATCTGAGTTGTTACCCTGCTTTCCAGTTAGTGACTTAGACTGCCACAGTTTCACAGATGCTGGGAGGAGTCACCAGACTCCTGAATCAGGGGCTTTTCTAGATAACACAGCAGGCAGCCTGAGCTCCATGCTTCAGTCAGCTCCCTTTTCCCCCAAATCAAACATGGGCAACATGGCCTCAGTGGATTTTGTACATGAACTGAGTCTGTTCCTTTCACAGGTGACAAACTTCAAGCTTAGGAAACCCAAGTTAAGTACAATTGTCTAAACTTTTTCTCGGAGGGACATATTTTTATTATGCTAGACAGAAACACACCTACTCCCTTCTTTGGAAAGAGTTGCTGAAAGTCCAGAGCAATTCTTCCAAGCTATTCACTAAATGAGCAATCTTGGAAATGTAATCTAGAGCAAAAGGCTATCGAGTCTTCTGCTCCCAAGACACATGAAAATGGGAGAGATCCAAAAAGAATCATCCCTCAAAATATCTACCACTCATTTTTACACCATCTTGTCTTCTGGTAATCTTTTAAATAAAATATTGTTTCCTCTGACACTGATTTATCTGACCAACAAAGACTAGAACCAAATCTGATTAATGTGTCTCAAACAGTATTTAATTAAGGGTATTTGTAATAGGATTTCAAACATCAGGATAAGCCCATCCCATGTCAATACTGACCTCAACTATGTCTACATGTTTAATAATTTATTAAAACGTTGAGGATCTACATTAGGAACCCAGATAGGATTCACTTTCATTGTCTTTCAACTTGGTCTGTGTCTAGGACATATGAGTGGATGCACAGACTCTGCCTTAGACTTCAAGGAGAAAGTCCAGAGCAATTCTATAGTTGGTGCACTCTGGCTGGTGAGGTGAGACTGACCTGAATGCTTGGCAGGACCAAAATGGTCCCATTAATTAATTTAGATAAAGTGGAAAAAAATTGTCCAAATGGTCCACATTAAACATCAGTTGGCTCTGTTTCTGGAAGCCTTTCTCAAACTCAGTACCCAGGAGAGCTCCAGTTTGGAACGATCTTTTTGGTATCTAGGGCTACATGCCCTCTGGTATCATTTTACTTAAACACTTACACATCTCCTATAACCACTCTAAGGGCCAGTCATTGTGTTTTTGGAAGGGAGACAAGTTAACAGCTGACACTCATAGCGAAAAGTCACAGGGAGCACATGAGCCTCCTAGAAAAAAAAAAAAGTGTTGTTTGCAATTTTCTCCCCTCATGAGACCTATAACATTTTAGGTGGGCACAGCTTGACAGTGTCCCCTTCATGGTCTCTTGGCCGGCGGGTAGACTTTAGGTTGTTTCTAGTTTACTTTAAATAATTGAGGTGAGTCCCTGGCTTTGTAATGGTAACCTAAGGGAAATCAGTCAGTCTGACCTAGTCCCTGTGTCCATGACATCAACCAGATGGCATTGATTCGACCCACCGAATGACTGAGGGACCGCTCTGGGGATGGGATGGGAAAGACATGCAGTGGTGCTCACGGGTGCAGGAACCGGGACCATCCCCTGGTGTTTCCAATAGAATTTGCAAGAGGGTTAAGGGGCATATGGTCAAATCATGGTCAGAGTTCTCTCAGCGAGGGCATGGCACATCCAACAGTCAGCTATTTCTAGGGAATTGACAGCAATTCACGAGAGCAGAAAGAGCCGTTTTCTTTTACGAGAAAGTCTCCAGAGGGCAATTCTAAAGATGTGACTTATCAGTGTCCCTCCTTCCTCAATAAATCCCGGTGTCTAAGGCCTTTCTCCCCCAGATGTTGGAGGTGCTGGGGTTGTTACTGTCTACAAAATTAGGATGTCCCGTTTCAGTGACTATAACTTCACCTTTTGCCAGCTATTCCCTGTTCATCTGGAAGGGTGAGGGAAAATGGCATTTTTGTACAACTTGACCAGAATTAGTATAAAATTGTTAAGCCCATTTAGTCCCAGTTACTTTCCAAAGGTTGTGCCAGCTTCACTGGACTATAATTTCCTAAGAAGTTCTTCATGCGGAAACTGAGTCTTGCATTTCTTTCTTCTGAAATCTACTGCTACGAGTTCCTGATTCCTGTAGGTACAGAGGTAACCTGTAGGGGAGAGTAAGTGCTTTAAAATCTGATGGCAAAGTCTCAGTCTCTTAGCTGTGACCTTGAGCTGCGTTTCTTCTCCTTTATTCCCCACTGAGGTAAAAAAGAATGGCCAGAGGGGGCCGGAGTGGGTGAATTCCCTCTACCCTGGGTGAGGTAAAACTCATGTAAAGTGTTTTCTCAAGTAAAAGCCCTTGTTACAGAGAATATTCTAGACATATTTCATAATGGTTATTTTTCCCCTCCATCTGTCAGGGACAAGACAGTTTGTTTATGGCTTTTTTGCTGTGAGAACCTGGTGGGGTTCCTAGAGGTAAAAATAAATAAAACTGTGGGGGGCCCAGCAGGTTCTCTGCCATATTACTCTACACGCATCCTCCAGCTGTTCATCAAAATGACAATTTATGATTCCCACGAGTTCTGGCTTAAGCAGAATCTGCTCCTGGTGAGCTGACCTTGGCTGTGGTTCTTTGCATTTGCTGGTGTCTTCAGATTTCAGAGGGGCCATTTGCCCTGCTCTTACTTCTCTTACAGGTAGGTCTAAGAAAAGTCACTGATTTCCAGTTTGCATTGCTTTTTCTTTGGTGGGCGGGCGGGGGGTGTAAGGACTGTAGTACTGCCACGCTTTTTATGTGTCAGAACTGACTGAGATTGTACAAGCATTTAGAAGAGGAAATTGTATGTATCTAGGAAAATTAAAATAGGCAAACCCTTTTACCTTATTGCAACCAAGTGCCCTCATGTTTTCTAAGAAAAAGGGGATGAGTTAATATTTTTAAAAATTTATTTTCTCTTCCTATCTCACATTCTCCTGTTCCCTGTTTCTTACTCAGCCTTTCAGAAACGCAAATGTAACCTTTCACCTCCCCCTCAGCAGACATTCCCTGCAGGGCAAGTTCTTCTAACTGCAGGCTCCAAGATAGATGGCTGGAGAGTTGACAGTAGATTTGCAGACCAAAGCATACCTGCGAGGGACCCTCCACCCTCCAGGGTTTGCCCCCAACTCTCAACTACCAGGAGGGCATATCAAAAGCATGCCTGCTTGGCCGCTTTTACAACTTATCTCTGCCTAGAAAGGTGTCAACTGATCTGCCCTGGTAGATAAGGCACCAAGTTAGGATGACCCCTTCCCTTGCTCACTCCCCCCTTACCTTGTAAAAGTGTCCACTTTCTGACCCAAATGCAAAGTGGCACATTTAAAAGCAGGACACTTTGTGCCCATTCCCCTAGCTAGCTTCGGAATAAATTCACTCAGTTTGATTTGGACCTCACTCTTGCTCACTGAGTTCTCTAGGTGGGGAGTAACTAGCCTGCATTTTTGTTACATTATCATTTCACTTTAAATGGTTTATATAGACATGCCCATGCATTCTCAAAATTCATGATAAACATGTCCAGTGCAGTACTCTATATAGAAATAAAAATTGAGAAAAAAATATGTTCATTGTTTCTTGGTGTTGGGATCAAGACAGTAATTGTTTACTGCAATAAAGATTCACATCCAAAATATAGTGAATAAGTTTGCTTTACAAGTATGAACAGAAATAAACCTCAAAACATAATACTGAGATAAGAGAAGTGCCAAAGGTTGGCTGTGTTATTTGCTATATATAGTGTTACTTATGTAAAAATTAAAACGCATTGAACAGTGGTATAGAGTTTATGGTACAAGATACCAAGGTATGCATGGGAAATGTAGAAAGTAATTTCCACACAGTGCTATCTCTGAGGTGTAGCAAAAGGAAGAGATAGAGGTGAGGCTTTGGTTGTATTTGCAAAGGCTGTAAAAGTTATAGAGATCTGAAGCAAACATGCCAATTTATTAAAGTTAAACCAGTGCTCCATGAAAAAATGCCTGATATGTAATATTCTGTTCTCTATGTTGGAGAATGGTTCAAAATTTTTGAAAATGAAAATCTAGCTAGAAATAGTTTTTTTTCCTTTTTGGTACAGAAGGGATGACGGAGAGACAGGCAAAACATAGGAGGGATCAGCAAAGAGGAAGAATTGAGCATTTATTAACTGACCATCTGTCATTCCCTTGTAACTCTACATAGCAAACTCTCATACTTTTTTATTTTATCTTCACAAACAACCTTTAATGCAAACTTTTCTTCCATCTTTACAAATAATAGGATAACAACCTAGGTGAGGCCAAAAAACATATGAAAAAAATGCTCACCATCACTGGTCATTAGAGAAACGCAAATCAAAACCATATTGAGATCCCATCTCATGCCAGTTAGCATGGTGATCATTGAAAAATCTGGAGACAACAGATGCTGGAGAGGATGTGGAGAAATAGGAACACTCTTACACTGTTGGTGGGAGCGTAAATTAGTTCAACCATTGTGGAAGACAGTGTGGCAATTCCTCAAGGACCTAGAAATAGAAATTCCATTTGACCCAGCGATCCCATTACTGGGTATATACTCAAAAGATTATAAATTGTTCTACTATAAGAACACATGCACACGTATGTTCATTATGGCATTGTTTACAATAGCAAAGACTTGGAACCAACCCAAATGCCCATCAATGATAGACTGGACAAGGAAAATGTGGCACATGTACACCATGGAATACTATGCAGCCATAAAAAATGATGAGTTCGCGTCCTTTGTAAGGACATGGATAAATCTGGAAACCATCATTCTCAGCAAACTAATACAAGAAGAGAAAATAAAACACCACATGTTCTCACTCATAGACAGGTGTTGAACAGTGAGAATACATGGAAACAGGGAGGGGAGCATCACGCAGTGGGGTCTGATTGGGGGGACTGGGGAGGGACAGTGGGGGATGGGGAGGTTGGGAGGGATAACATGGGGAGAAATGCCAGATGTAGGTGACAGGGGTATGGAGGCAGCAAACCCCCTTGCCATGTAAATACCTGAGCAACAACCCTGTGGGATCTGCACATGTACCCCAGAACCTAAGGTACAATTAAAAAAAAGAAGAAGAAGAAGTAAAGAAGCATTATTTTCTGATCACACCACTAGAAATGATAAGGTTGAAGTCGAAAACCAGAGTAATCTTTTTCCAAAGTCATTCCTCACCATTTCCACTTCTTAAAATTACCATCAACCCGCTTTTCGAGCATGGATTTCAGTCATTTTTGTGTAACTCTGATCGCGCTGGCTGGAGGGTTATCACCACTCATTTCTTTACTTTAGAATGTACATTTGTATGGTTATACTTCAGGTACAAAACAAATGGCTCCTGGCCTTTGTATCTCAGGTTTCCGCCTAGCTTCATGGTGCTTCCAGGACATGGGAATGTTTCTATCCTTGCCTTAGCCTAGAGCCTTCCTACCGTGCTGAACTCCGAGCTCCTCTGTGCCCACAGGTGTGTCCACTGTCTCCGAAGGCATTGGGTCCACCCTCACTGAAATCACACCATCAGTCTTTTTTTTTTTTTTTTTTTTTAATGGGGTTTCACTATGTTGGTCAGGCTGGTCTTGAACTCCTGACCTTGTGATCCACCATCAGTCTTTATCCCCTGGTTTGGTTCAACAACCTGCATACCTCTCAGCATTTCCACATAGACTCCCAGGAACATAGACTGCTTACATGGTGCAAACCAAATTGCATTTCACTTCATTTTGTCTAATTTGTTGCCATTCCATTTTTACTCTGCCTGTTATCGGCAGCAAATCTGATGGGTCTGCAGCAAACTCGATTTTTGCTTTCTTGGGGGAAATCATTCCGTGGAGGGGCAGAAGTAGTTTCAATGCAGAGGCAAGTTTTAGAGCAGGAGTGAGCGTTTATTTTAAAGTTTTAGAACAGGAACAAAAGGAAGAAAAAAGCACTCGGAAGAGGGTTAAGTGAGCGACTGAGGGATCCAAGTGCCCTTGACTTGGGGTTTTATACATTGGCATGGTTCTGAGGTTTGTGGGTTTTTTTCCTTTCCTCAGTATTCTCTTGGGGTGGGCTCTCTGCCTGCACAGTGGCCTGGCCGCAGCTGGGAGAGGCCACAGGTGCAGCGTGTTTACTGAGGTTTGCGCATGCTCACATGAGGCCTTTTTAACCCCTTACCAGCGGGATATTCCTACAGGAAGATCATACACCAGTTTAACTCTGCCAGTTTGCCTCTTAATTCGTATGCTTGAGCCCATTTGCCCACCCCCTTACATCTTATCAGGAAGTTGCTGATCACCAGCTTTAGTTGTTTTCTATCTTTTGTGAGATTGCCTTTCCCTGTTGCTGGCTGTGACCAATTACTTAAAACAGTAGAGAGACAGTTTAATAACCACCTAACACCTGATCGGCACCTAAAATTCCTGGGACTGGGGGTGGGTGGGCCTTCTTCTGCCCTGCTCATGTCAGCCTAACTGCCTACCCTAAGATTCCCACGGCATATGGAAGAGACAGGAACTGGAGCCATAGACTCCCGTCCTCCCCCTGAAACTGCTTCCTTTCTGAAGCTCATCTTCCCTCCTCGGGCTCCTCAGACATCTTCCCATCTGCTTTTCCCATAGTCCCACCAGCCGCTTTGAGTCAAAGCCTTGGGATTTCCTTTGGGCTTTTGTTATAAAGATATAAACAAAGAATTATAAAAACACAGAGGGATCAATTAATTCTGCTGTAGGGGATCAAGGAGGACATCAAAAAGAAGGAGACTTTTGAATTTGGCCTTGAAGCATGATTAGTATTTAAAATAAAATAAAATAAATACCAAGAATTCAACCAAAAAGCAAATCCAATCTTGCTCTCTCGATTGACTGTTCTGACTGAAAACAGGAATATGTGACACTACTTTCTAACTTGGTTGGGATTTTCTAAACCATTAAGTTCTGGCTACAGCAGAGAGTCAGTGGTGCTTGAGATGATTCAGGTGAAATGACAGCAGCATCTAAACCTAATGCTTTTGATAGTTGCTCCAGGTAAACTGTAGATATCTTAAAAGCAGCTGAGTGAAGTGGAATATAGGTATTTTCCAATCAACTCCCTTACCAAGTGGATCGTCCCCGCTCAGCTAGACCAGCCGGGAAGAAGGTATGACACATGCTCATAAACAAATGTCTGTCTGTCTCACTTATTACCTTCCTTTGCTTCAACCTTAGCCATGAATTCACCCAAACTATATCTTAAGATAAAATTAATTAAATAGTATTCTGAACAGTGTATTCAAAGCCAGACATGAATGTTAACATCAGCTTCATTTGAAAATAAAAAGTAGAGTTGTGAGCTGGGAAGAAAATTGGCTTTAAGTTCAAATAAACAAAAAAATTTGAATCCTGGTTTTATCAAATTTACAGGGTTACTGGGGGAAATCATTACAACTGAGCTTCCATTTTCTCATGCTTGAAATGGGAATAAAGGTGTCTATTTCAATATGATGTTTCAGATTTGGAAACTATGTTTGTTGTACAGTAGCAGTAACTGATTAAGGCATATGTTTATGTTTAGTCAAATATTTTCTTGTTTTGGTTTTCCAGTATATGAAAATAAATACAGATTCCAGGCACTAAAATTTAATCCAAAACTTCAGATTTTAAATTGAAATCAAGTAAAGAAAAACACTTCATTGATTCAAATAAAGAGAAATAAAATTGATTCTATAAACTTTTAATGCTAAGTACCTTTTTCACCCTCTAGCCATTTGATTGCCTGAGATAACCATTCGTCACTATAAAAATATTCTGAATTTAAGATAAACAGGCACCCGGGCACAGTGGCTCCTATCTGTAATCCCAGAACTTTGGAAGGCTGAGGCGGGTGGTTCACCTGAGGCGGGTAGATCACCTGAGGTCAGGAGTTCAAGACTAGCCTGACTAACATAGTGAAACACCATCACTACTAATAATACAAAAATTATCGGGTGTGGTGGTGCCTGTAATCCCAACTACTCCAAAGGGTTATGCAGGAAAGTCTCTTGAACCCGGGAGGTGGAGGTTGCAGTGAGCCAAGATTGCCCTATTGCCCTCCAGCCTGAGCAACAAAAACAAAACCCTATCTCAAGAAAAAAAAAAGATAAACATGTAACATAAACTGAATATTACCCTAAATCACAGATATACTTCATATTTTTGCTATTTGTTATACAATTGGAAAGATAAGCAGAAATTAAACCTTTTTTTTTTTTTTTTTTTTTTTTTTTTTTGAGACATAGAGTCTCACTTTGTCGCCAGGCGCTAGGCTGGAGTGCAATGGCACAATCTCGGCTCACTGCAACCTCCACCTCCCGGATTCAAGCAATTCTCCTGCCTCAGCCTCCCGAGTAGCTGGGACTACAGGCACTCACCACCATGCCCAGCTGATTTTTGTATGTTTAGTAGAGACAGGGTTTCACCATGTTGGCCAGGATGGTCTCGATCTCTTGACCTTGTGATCCGTCCGCCTCAGCCTCCCAAAGTGCTAGCATTACAGGCTTGAGCCACCGCGCCCGGCCAGAAATTAAACATTTTAAAGAGACATATTTAAAAATATCTCACTCAAGAAAATTAGAATGAAAACACTTAAGTTTTAATTTAGTTTAAGTTGGTTTAATTCAGAGAGTGAAAATAATGAAGTTATATGACTTCATCATAAAATTGTTGTGGGTTTCAAAAATTATTTTGAAATTAAATTTGAACCCATTTTTCTAAATGAATCTTCTAAGGAGTCCTCTTATATGCACCAGGCATGAAGGAGAATGTTTTGATTGAGGGACTTACCCATCCCCACCCACACGGCTTGCACTTAGCTGCCCCCTTCCTCAGAGCTGTTCCTGTTGCCTATACATGGAGACCCTTGGAGTTTATAGAGTGCTAAGTATATAAAATTGGGCAAGATGATTTATTAGGTGAGTGCAAAAGTAATCGTGGTTTGTGCGTTGTTGGACTTTGCTGCTTGATATTTGAATCCATTCTTAAATAAATGTGGTTGTGTTATACATCATTTTAATGGCCATTTCTTGCTTTTATATTTTTGCTAATAACATATTCCTTGCAGTTTGTTTCATGTTTATTTTAGACTATGGAAATCATGTTCGACAAAAAGCAATTCAAGTTCAAAATGGATTGTAAAGCCACAGAAACAACTGGCAACATCAACAAGGCATTCAGCCGAGGAACTGCTACCGAGGTACAGTGCAGTGGTGCTTGACGTTTTGCGAAGAAGAGGGAGCCTTGAAGATGAGGAGCTCAGTGGTCGGCCATTGAAAGTTGACAGAGACTAATTGAGAGCAATCATGAAAGCTGATTCTCTTACAACTATAGGAAAAGTTGCAGAAGAACCTAACATTGACCATTCTATGGTTGTTCCGCATTTGAAGCAAAGTGGAAAGATGAAAAAGACTGGGAAGTGGGTGCCTCGTGAGCTGAGCAAAAATCAAAAAAATTGTCATTTTCAAGTATTTTCTTTCCTTATTGTACGCAGCAACAACAAACCATTTCTCAATCAGATTGTGTCTTGCGATAAAAAGTGGATTTTGTATGACCAGCTCAGTAGTTGGACCTAGAAGAAGCCCCAAAGCACTTCCCAAAGCCAAACTTACACCAAAAAAGGCTCGTGGTCACTCTTCGGAGGTCTGCTGCAGGTCTGATTCACTACAGCTTTCTGAATGCCAGTGAAACCATTACATCTGAGGAGTATGCTCAGCAAATCCATGACATGCACCGAAATCTGCAATGAGAGCAGCCAGCATTGGTCAACAGAAAGAACCCGATTCCTCTCCACGGCAACACCAGACTGCAGGTCACACAACCAACGCTTTGAAAGTTGAAAGAATTGAGCCACAGAGTTTTGCCTCACCCACCATATTCACCTGATCTCTCACCCACTGACTCTCAATTCCTCACCTTTTTTGCAGGGAAAATGCTTCCAAACCCACCAGGATGCAGAAAGTGCTTTCCAAGAGTTCATCGAATCCAGAAACATGAATATTTCTCACTGGCAAAAATGTGTTGATTGTAATGGTTCTCATTTTGATTAATAAGGTTGTGTTGTGGTTGAGTCCAGTTATAAGATTTAAATTTATGATCTGAAACCGCAATTACTTTTGCACCAACCCAATATTTAGCTTGGTAATTAAACTGGCTATTAAAAAAATACTCATGCCACCTTCTGTCTGAAACTTTTTATCACCTCCCTTTGCATAATAAAGTCCCCCTGCCCTGGCTGCTATGGTTCCATAGTGACTTAAAAAATTGTTCTCTTTGCATAGCAATTGTTCACAGCACAGGTATTACAAACAGCCTAAGATCAATCTCAGCTACGAGATAAACCTGGTACATGCCTGTGGGCCAATATCTCAATTCTCTGACTGTATTCTTCTGTAAAATAGGAAAATAATAATTCTTAAGTTACCGTAGGTAGTATTATATTGAATAGATGGAAATATATAGACAGTAAATAGAATTATGTGAAATAATGTTTTCCTATGGAACTATCACATCCTCATGAAGTTGTTGTAATGATTAAATGGGTTAATACAATAGAAACCCTTAAACAGTGCCTGGCACATGGCGAGCATTGGCTATTCTTAGCTTTTGTTCTGCTTGAGATTTTGTGCTATGTGATTTACATACATTATTTTTACTTCTCAGAATAAAAGATCCTGTGTGTGTACATATATATACATGTACGTGTATGTATACACCTATATGTATACACATATATAATCCATTTTAAGGGATAAATTAAAATTAGAAAGTTCATTCTTGGGACAGTTAAATATTGCAACGTACCCAAGGTAACCCAACTAAAACCTGACCCAGGTAAGAATCTAACTAAAATGACTGCCTTTCAAGGCTGTGGCCTTTCTGTCCCACCTCCCCAGGCCTCTGTGCAGGTCCTGACTCTTACGTGCTCACACTTGTGTCCGTGGGCCATTACCAGGCTGGCAGAGCTGCATGCTGGTGCATCCACAGCACTAGGGCTCCTCCTGTATTTAAGAACTTAATGAATTTTCTGAATAGGTAATTCTGCAGTTACATACAAGATGGTAACAGCCTGCCTCCGTTAGCATGAAGTCTTATATCCCTTTCCACAACCCTTACCAGAGCCATTTACAGTTACATTTCTTGTTACCATAAATTAGTTTTACCTTGAATTTCATGAGTGTAATTTCACTCCTTTATAGCTGACTCCTTTACCTCAGTGTAACATCCCTGACAGCTTTCCATACTGTCACGTGTACCGGCGGCTTAGTATCTTTTGATGCATCGTTTAATAGACCACAATTGCTACTTCCTTCTGTTGGGACTTTTAGTTACTCTTCTCAGCTGTTATGGAGAAGGCTGCTATGAATATTCCACTCCTGAAAAAATATTTTTGTGGGCGGATGTTTTCATTTGTTGTGAATAATTGCTAAGGCAATGTATATGCAACCTTCTGAGTTAGTTCATACGTAACTTTATGAGAAAATTGTTGTAATGTAACTGATCCTTATTGCATTCCCCCCTTCCCTGTCTTACTTCCTTGGCTCACTGTACCATGCACCCCTCCCATGTAAACCACTTGCACTGAGATATTTTCTCAGTGTCTATTCTAAGCTTTTAGCTTAGAATTTTCAAACAACTTTCGTGATACTCCTTTTCTCTGAATATTTTAACATTTAATTACATCTAGTTTTATTCCTTTACCTTTTTTATTTGAACTTTACCTGCCTTCTCAAATTAATTTTTTACATATTTTATTCATTCTATAATTACCTTAAAATACATAAGATAGTTCTACTTTCATCTCCCACAGCTTGGAGCTCTTCCCTCTTTGTCCTTTATCCATTAGTGGTGATTTCTGATAGAATTTTTTACCTTGTCTATTAGCTCATAAATTTTATTTCAGCCAACATATTTTGCTATTTAACTCATAGTCAGAGCACTTTATTTTGATGTTTATATTTATCCGACTCGGTGTCTCTACTTGGTTCTTTTTCTACATAGCTGCTTGATTTTGTTTCTGTTTCTCTGAGAATGTTACTTACAATAATGGTAAAGTTTTTTTTTTTTTCTATTGGATTACTTCATTTCCTCCTAATTTGTTCTCTTTTATACTGTCCTTTGAATTCTTTCATATCAACATTTTATCCTGTGTTTTATTTTATTTATTTATTTTTTTAGAGAGAAAGTCTCATTCTGTTGCCCAGACTAGACTGCAGTGGCAGCATAATGGCTCACTGAAGCTTTGAACTCCTGGGCTCAAGTGATCCTCCTGCCTCAGCCTCCTGCGTAGCTGGGACTACAGGTGTTTGCCCACCGGCATTTTGTTGTTCTTGGTAAAGATGGGATCTTGCTATGTTACCCAGGCCAGTTTTTATTTTATTTTTTAAAAATTGTTCTATGTTCTCCTGAGTGCATGAATCCATCTGTCTCCCATAGTAGTATTGTGGTGGGGGATCATTTACCTTGGTTAAATCCCCAGTACGCCATTAATTAACTGTGTTACTAGGGCAGTTTCAGTAAGCCTTGATTAATGACTGTAAAATGAAGGCAATACTACAACCTACTTCATATAGTTATTTCAGATATTAACTGAGATAATACATGTGCAATGATATGAGTGTACCTGATCAAAATAACTATTTTTAAAACACAGCTATTATTGTGATGCTGTTGATGAATCTGATTCTTGACTTTCTAAACTATTAGAAATACCTCTGAAGGAAGTGATCTTCCCAAGTAATGTTGGGTTAAACAGAGACATTATTTTAAAATTATGATATTCACTCTATTCTCTTAGTTTTGGTGGGCTAAAAGTGATGAATTAACAGTTGAGGCCAAGAGGCAAGATTTATCGAGCATATTGAAGAAATCCAAATATGTATCCGAATTGATAACAAGTGTGTTGAGTGTAAATATAACAAGTTGCAAATACAGGAATTAAAAGTTAATTATGCACATGCTGCAAAATCCAGCAATATGTTCCAATGAAGATGATGCTGGGAAGAGCAAAGGACACGCAGAAGAAGTTAAGCAGAGATTGGAAAAGGGGGAATCTATTTTGATGAATTCAGAAAATATTCCTTTAGACAAATTTACTGATAGACCCACCAGCTTCTTATTGAGAAGTAACTAGAATAGTAGTCCCCAAACTGACTTCCAAGGAAAGAACTCCAATCACATCAGATGCTTCATAAAATTATATATATATATATATATATATATATATATATATATATATATATGTATTTCCAAAGGGAAAATTCTGCAGGCAACATTTCAATCTGGGAGACTGACTCTTGGACATTACATTCTTGTACATCTATGATGAAAATATTTGATATACGTAAGCTTCCTTAGCTCAGCATATCTCAGATGTGTTTGATCACCAACACATTTATTAAGGAATTAAATTATTTTAATATACCAGAATACAGGGAGACACACTGGAAAAGTGGAGACTGTCTAGATGTTCACCAAGCAATTGCCTCTTCCTGGGAGAACAGAAAAATTACAAGTGAAAGCTGTGTGCTAGCTTAGGCCATCTGAATATATTTTGGACAGTGTTGTATGAGTTAACATGAGGTAGTCTGATGTATTCAATGGGACATTGAGAGTATCTCAAACCTTCAGTTGATGAAAATTTAATGAAGGACCAGATACAAAGATGTGGGCAGGACTAGGAGATGAACAGGTATTGGAGAAACTTCCAGGGGACAAGATGAGCAGGGAACCATTATTACCTGCATCTCATGGTCACCCATTAAGGCTGTCAACCCATAGTGGATATAAGGTAAATAAGATATGATTTTTGCTGCATTAAGCTACTTATTTTTTAAAATTTTTACATCAGCTAATGTTAATTGGCTTGATTAATATACTAATTAAGAAGTTTATCACTGATTGTTGACAAACAGCCTTTGCAAGTAATATATATATATATGTATGTTTAATCAGAGCTATAATAACGTGTATATTAATTTCATTCAGTAGCACAACCTTCTTCTGTCATATTCCTAACACCTCCAGGAGTTAAGATAAATACTGCACTAAATACAGGTACATCCCAGTGATGGTGCCCAAATTGAGAGAGCGAACTAAACATTATCCTATTTGAGTGCTACCTTAGCCAGATATATTTCTGCCTACAAGAGTTACATGTTACAGGTGCAGTTTCTAAACAATGAATGCAAATTTTATGACAACAATACTGGATAGATGGTGTTTATTAAATACAGCACAAGAAATTGTATTTAATAAAAAGATGAATGAGTGAATAACTATTGCTTGCCTACCATCATTTCAAATTAATACTGTCCCACTGTCATTTAGTGAATGCAATAGTGTAGATGGGACTGCATTTGCAGAAAATTAACAGAAACAACAAAAACAAATTTTAGCTTTTTTTGACCGTCTGCGATTACGCAGGAACTACACTGATATAAAACTTACAAGTGCCCACTAAATTCAAGTCCTGAGAGTTAAAACAGAAAAATGACTTACCCATGAGCAAACTAAAGGATACAGATGCACATTTATCTA
This sequence comes from Saimiri boliviensis, assembly GCF_048565385.1. Taxonomy (NCBI): domain Eukaryota; kingdom Metazoa; phylum Chordata; class Mammalia; order Primates; family Cebidae; genus Saimiri; species Saimiri boliviensis. The sequence continues at coordinate 108,543,011 of NC_133458.1, forward strand.
ACCTTACAGCTCACGCTTTTTCCTCTGCAGCATACTGCCCACTGCCTTAGCCACTCTTGATATATTGCTTATATATGGCAGAGATTGGCTTGCCTAGCTCAGTGTTTTCCTGCATAGTATTTCTTGTTTGAGTTTTATTGTGCATTCAGAACGATTCCTCCCTGAGTGTTGCTCAATGAAATATTTATAACATTGCAGCCCATTAAATAAACAAGTGATGCCATTCTGGGTTTATTTGTCTGCCCTCAGCAAACCTTTTAGTTCTACAAAGTTCCTTCCTTAGGAGACCTTAGAAGACCTGGAGAGTACTATTCCTGTGACAATGACCTTTCATTTCTCCTCAGTCTTGATTTACATCATGCTTTATATTAGTTAAAGCTAAATAAAAGGACAGAAAGTAACATCATACCCATGTGAGTTGCATATATGGTAACATTTTGCCATATTTGGTTTAGACAGTCCTGAGGATGTAAAACCATAGATACATTTAAAGTTTTCCTTAATAGCCAACCTGAAAATTATCTCTCTGTGGAGAAAATAGCAAAGCCAAAATCGTTGTATTTAACTACATTAATATTCATAAATATTATCTTATCAAAAGCAAATTTAAAAAATTTTATCTAGAGTAGCATAATTATACAAATCCTTCTGTCTTTAAAATTACAATTATTTATTTAAGCTCTTTACATGTTTATGTATATTTATCTAACTCATTCAATTTAGCTATGGTTTATAATTACATACTATGAAAGCTAATGAAAAAATTTCTAGGGATTTGGGCTTGTGCATGTGGATGAATAATATGACCCTTAATTGTGAAGGGAAAATATGAGGGTGAGAAAGGAGTGTGCAGGTGGAGATCTCCTGATCTGGTGTCTTTTATATCTTTATTAGATATATAAAAAGAGACTAGAGTAGGCAGCTGGATATGGAGTCTGGAGCTGAGGGGAATAGCAGAATCTCAGTTGTAAGGGAAAAACGCATTAGCATGGAAATGGAATCTAAAGCAAGAGGACTGTAAGGTGCAGGGAGTAATTACAGCTAAAGAACAAAGAGGTCCAGACATTAAAGCCTTGGAAAATCTAATATTTAGAGCTCAACAAAGAATTCAGCAAAGGAGATGGTGAAGGAGTGGGCTTCTAGGTGGGTGAAGAATTTGCGTGTGTGCTCACGACTCTCTCTATATATCTGGGACCCTGCTGTGTGTCGCATTGTCTGTAGTATCATCCCTGTGCCTGTTCCGTGGATCTAAATTATTGTAGTTTCACTATAAATCCCCAAATCTCCTTCTTTTTGTGTGACCAAATCCCTCTTCCTTACTGTACTTCACAATTGCTCTTTTTCATAACTTTTATGAAGTCATTTTGTCTCTTTTGATTCAATTTTTCTATGATGTTCCTTATATTTTTCACAGCTCTGTTTCACTGTCCTGCAATCTGATGACTGATCTGCCATTTGCAGATGATTGTATAGCTTTTCTCACTGCTGGACCATCTTTGGACTCCCTGAGGGCAAATTATGATAATGTTCTCATGCTTTGGGCACTACTATATCCTGAATTATAGTGTATTGAGGGTACTAGGAGGTCTAAATGCAATGTTCATGGTATTATGTGACCATTGAAAAGATGATTTAATCTCCTCATAATAACCTATCATTGGGATTGCAAAAAAAATATTTCACTGCTCTTTTGTTGGTTATAAGATAATTTTCTCTCAATAGTTCATATCTATAAAATAAATTTTTAGAAACAGAAGATAATACATCTGATAGTTTTACTATGATTATATGTATTTTCTGAATTTATAGCCTCCTTTTTGCTGTTTTATTTTTCCACCTGTAACTACTTTCAATATTTGTATTTGTTAGTTAAATTTTCAGGGGCTTCTATGAAGCATTGATCATTTGATGACAAAAATTAATAAATGTGATGACTAGGCTATAGTTTTATTAAGTTTTGTTTTATTTTTGGTATTTTTATTTTGAAGAAAAATAATTATAGATCACAAACAGAAAATAATATCTCAAAATATCACTGCCAGATAAATATAACATGAGAACATATTGTGAAGAAAAATATTTTTAAATCGACTGATTAAAAATTCCTTAAAAGATTCAAAGGTGAATAAAACATTAAAAGCACATTCACAAAGAATAAAGCAATCGTTTTTCATGATGGGTGTTCAAATGTTCTGAAGTGTTAGATTTTAGAGAGACAATTTATCAGGGAACTAAATCTTTAAACAGACACAATTTTGAAAGAATTGGCTCTGGATGAATTGGTTTAAAAGAAAACATGTCAAACTACTACAGGAATCTACAAGAGAAAACATTTGTTATGATAGTTGGTTCTGCTAACTACTGCTCACATCCACGGCCTTCTCAAAATCCAGTGGTGAGAAACATTATTGTCAATCAAAACATTGCTCTTTAGCCTTCAAAAGGAGCCAATATATTTAAACTGAGCAGCACATCTGTAATGTACATGATCTCAATTATGATATTGGCTAAAAATAAAAGTGCCTCATTGCGGATGAGAAAACAGAATAGTTTTACGTAGAAATAAAGCAGTTTAAAGGAAAGAGATTGCTGGAGGGATGGGAGTCAGTTTCAAAAACGATTATGTCAGATATATGGAGAATGAAATGCCATCGTTTTATGACATATGGTCAAAGGACCCTCAATTCTCAGTCCTCTGTGCTGGGAGTCTGGCATGTCATGCTACTGTATGGTTGACAAAGACCATTTCTGCTTCATATCCCGCAAAAGTTGGGTGTAGACATTTTAAATCCATATTTTTCTTTCAAATGCACCAAAAATTACCTTAATAAGGATGTGGTTAAGAACTAGGAAAAGCCGCTCTATAATACAGGTTCTTAATTGGGGCAACGTCTAGAGATGTATTTGGAGGTATGTTTGGGGACCACTACTGGCATCTAATGATTTGAGGCCAAAGGTGCTGCTAAACATCCTACAGTGTGCAGGACAGCCACCACAGCAAAGAACTGCCCAGCCAAAATGTCAATAGTGTGGGAGATGGGACACCCTGCTCTGTCCTCCCACAAGAACAGGTGAAATGGAATGATTTTCCTTCAACAAACACCAAATGCAAAAGTCAGTATTAACATTCATTTCAGAAATGGAGTAACTGAAGAACAGACAAATTAAAAAATTAAGACACACTACAAATTTGTATCGTCAGCAAGGTTAAAGAGGAGGCTGAACTTGTTTAAAAATGGAGCAGAGATGTCTGAAAGGAAAGTTAAAAGATGACACACAGCTTAAGAAAGTGTTCTTAGGAAAAATGACAACAATAACAACTACCATCACATACATGATCACCAACACAATTACATACTAACAGCATGGATAGCCAGATTGGATGTGAAGAAATTCTAACCAATATATAAAAATGAATGAACTTTCCAGGGAACATTGAAGAAAATTACAAAAGTATGACAACATGAGACAAAACAGACATGGTGGAGAGATATATACTCTCTCTCTCTCTCTCTCTCTCTCTCTCTCTCTCTCTCTCTCTCTCCCCCCCTACACACACACACACACACACACCTTCCTTTCTTGTGAGGAAAGCAGAGCTGAGAGGAGAAATGTAATGCTTATTTACATCATAAAATGAAATATTGAAGAGAAAGTTTCGAATCTTGAAATTAGTTATTTTGAAAACAGAAGTTTTCAAATTCTATAAGCATTCATGAAACAATCAAAAAGAGTTACTCCACAAAGGGAAAATAATTGGATGTCTTCAATGAAACATTTATGACAAAGGGACAATTCCAATAACAATTGTATCTGCTCCATATGGTGCTTGTGACAACAAGAAAGAAAATGTAGAACTCTTTGCCCACTACCTGTCTAATGATTAGGATTTTGGAGTGTTGGAAAGAATTGTTGATATTTCTTAGAAAGTTATTGAGGCTCTAAGGACTTTGGACTTCACCCCAAAGTCAATGCGGTTTTACTGAATTTCTTTGAATCTGGGAGTGACAAAATTCGACATTATTTTGAAAAATCACTCAGGCAGTGAAATTAAAAAGGAAACAATTTGAGCTTACAGACTAATTGAATAGCTTTTCAGGAAGTAAGAAAGCTGGTTTTGATATCTTTAACCACATTTGTGCAGTGAAGATGAAGAGGGTGTAAATGTGAGGGACTTCAGAAATGTAATCATTAGGACATGACAAATAATTTAAGGTGCAGGGGTGGCATTTGGGAACAGCATCTGCTTTATGTTCTTAAGGTTTTAAACTATTTTTATGTGAAAAAATAAATGAGTGATAACTAAGGAAAAAACATTATGTCTTCAACTAGAACATAGTATGAATGAGCTTCACCTTATGTTCATAGTTAGACATTTACCAAAATTGCCAAAGAAATATTTAGTGTGCTTATTTTTAAATTATGTGTTAGGTATAGAGAGGCAAAAAGAAACCCCCTTCATAATTTTATTTTTTTAAATTAATTTTAATTTTGTTTTTGAGAAAGGGTCTCACTCTGTTACCCAGGCTGGAGTGCAGTGGCACAATCACAGTTCACTGCAAACTCTGCCTCCCTTCTAGTATCAGGAGGTCCTCCCACGTCAGCCTCCCAAGTTGCTAAGGTCACAGGTGCATGCCACCATGCCTGGCTAATTTTTGTATTTTTTTGCGGAGACAAGGTTTCACCATGTTGCCTAGGCTGATCTCAAATTCCTGACTGAATTCTCTCACCTCAGCATCCCAAAGTGCTGGGATTATAGGTTTAAGTCAGGGCACCCAGGCTCCCTTTCATCTTTTTAAAGTATGAGGTGTTTTTTTGTTTGTTTGTTGTTGTTGTTGTTGTTTTGTTTTTTTGGATATTGGGGCAAACAAATACATGGACACATTTTAAATGCACAATACTAGACACCAGATTAGAAGGATATATAGAAAGTTATGGGAATGTGTAGGGGAATGACCTTTACTAAGTGTGAAAGGGATACCTAGAAATTGTATGTAATCTGCATGCTGAGAATGTACAGAAATTTAGGAGGCAAAGCTGAGAGGAGGAGTGAGTCCAGGGGGATGAAACACCAGGGACAAGACAGACTGGCTTGGAACCATTGGAGTTTGCAAAACAAATTACCTGCATACAAATTCTAAAAAGGTTCTACTGATCATTGACAGCCTGTGATTTTGGAACTGAAGAAAATGAGGTAGCCTTTTTGTATTAGTAGAGATGATGATTTACAACAACTCACTCAGCACCATTTCCAAACGTGAAGTAAGATACTGGGGTACTTTATTTCTTGTTTTCTAAGAAATGTTTTGCTGACACTATGATGAAGTTGTGAGGATGATGGTGATGGTAGTGGCTCTGGTAGTGATAATGAAAAGTAATCCCTATTGAGTTGCTCTACAAAAAAGTCACTGCTCTTAACTCTTCATTTAGTCCTGAAAAATGTAAGTACATGTTAACCATTTCTTATCATAAAGGTGATTGAACTGCATCTGAACATACTCTGAAAAATAAAATGGAGTTATTATTTTTCAGCTAGAATTTATTTGGTGCATTTTCCAATTACTTTTCCAAACAGTGGAATTTGACATTATGTATCCAAATTCTAATTGACAGTATTGATTACTTTTTAAAATGTCATTTTATGAAACAGTAAACTGGATAAATTAGTGGCCATTTAATAGCACATATATAAAATTCCTTTAGTTACTTGAATGACTTCCAGAAATATTATAGACAAAATTGGTTTTCCTCAGAATTACTGCCATTTTATTTTGTATTTCAAATCTGGCAATAATTATGTTCATTGGATCTAGAAGTTTCAGATTAGCTATTTTTTTTTCACGTGAGCATTTTCAGTTTCTATTCCATGGCTGTATTTTCTTTTACTTGAGCCACGGTCTCTCTTAAATAACTTTTCTTAATAGTGTCCATCTCCAGTATGTTCCCTGTTCAGTCTCTTGTGTTTTGTGAATTCTGAGGGTGGATCATTCACAAGACGGACTGACTTTAGATATTTGCCTTAGGCTATATTTTATTTCCTATCTTAAATCAACCTAATGTGGTGAGGAAAGAATATTATTAAATTAATATCAATGCTACCTGGAGGTATGGCTACATTTTTTATTTTGAAGATTTGCCTTAAGGTCAACAATAATTAACTCAGAGATTTTAACACAAAAATTTCAGCATAGACTCTTTGCAATGTAGTCTTGTGGGCATATTGTACACATCGCAACTACAAGGCTATTCCTTCAGAGCATGTATAGAAAAATCTTTATGATTAAAAAATATATATCTGTAATTTCTTTGGCCACATTTCTCCTTTACTTTTAAAAGTTAAACTAAAAATGTGACTTAAGAACGACTCCATACTATGAAGCCATAAAAAAAGGATGAGTTAATGTCATTTGCAGGGAAATGGATGAAGCTGGAAGCCATTATTCGCAGCAAACTGACACAGGAACACAAAACCAAACAACGCATGTTCTCACTCATAAGTGGCAGTTGAACAATGAGAACACATGGGCACAGGGAGGGGAACATCACACCCTGGGGCCTGTCGGGGGGTGGGGACTATAGGAGAGATAGCATTAGGGTAAATACCTAATGTAGATGATAGGTTGATGGGAGCAGCAAACCACATCATAAGTATAAGTGGCTTAAGTATATATGACACATATATACTTATGTAACAAATCTGCATATTCTGCACATGTATCCCAGAACTTAAAGTACAATTAAAATAAAATAGTACAGCTCATGCTTATGATGTAAGAGTGTGTGTGTGTGAATTTGCGTGTGTGTGTGTGAATTTGCATGTGTGTTTGCTGTACAAGAGGTACACCTCTCTGTATTTAGAGAACCTTTGTTTACAGGCTAATTATGATGTTCCTAAGAAATAAATTTTGATTGTGATAAAGTGTCTGAGACTTGAAATTTATGTATATATGTATGTATTTGTTGAGAAAGAATCTCACTTTTGTTGCCCAGCTGGAGTGCAGTGGTACAGTCTTGGCTCACTGCAACCTCCACCTCCTGGGTTCAAATGATCCTCCTGCTTCAGCCTCCCCAGTAGCTGAGATCACGCCTGGCTAATTTTTTTGTAGCAGACAGGGTTTTACCATGTTAGCCAGGCTGCTCGCGAACTCCTGACCTCAAGTGATCTGCCCAAGTTGGCCTCCCAAGGTGCTGGGATTACAGGCATAAGTCACCATACATGGCAGACCTTACTTTTCAACTGCAGTATACCTTAGCTTATTCTGACTAATTGACATACACATGGGGTTACACACACGATTTATTAAATTATAAATTATTTTATGCTTTAAGAAGTATCTGACACATGGAATATGCTTAATAAATGTTAGCTACTGTTATTTGTACTCTTCGTATTTTTATTTTCTAGTATAGAGTCTCCAGTAAGGCCTTTGGCTCACAATTGTGTGTTACATCAAGTCTAATAAAAGAAAGACAATTCAACTCATTACTGAAGGCATTAAGGTTCTGGTAGGAAAGATAAATCACACTCTGTAGATGTCTGGGAGGGCTTCAGTGAAGGAAATCTTTATCAAGGTAAGGATAAGGTCATGGGAAACCAACAAGCAATGATGAACTACCCATAGACAAGCTGAAAAAGCAAACTTTGTGCCTCACAGCTGAAGGGCAAAGGCAAAAGGTCATTACTAGAATGAAGCAAGAGTGACAACTGTAAACAATAACTGCCTTTCAAGAGCTGTGGCTTTTTGTAGAAGTGAGAGGACATTGCTAAGTTTCCTGCTGGCAGGGAGGTTGCTGGTGGGATAAACACTTCAGACTCTCCTTCAACCCCCTTCAGTCTCCTGCAGATGCTTAACTGGAGGCCAAGGAAGCTTGTTTGATACAGTCCCTAAGTATCAGCCTATAATTCACAGAGCCAAGTGTGGCTATGAAGGAGTAAACGGAGAATATGCCACACAATGAAGAACATAGGTCGAAAGCTCAAACATACACACACATACACACACACACACACACACACACACACACACACACGGTTTTGATTCTCTGCACTATGACTTCATGTAATTCTGATTTTATTACCCTAAATTCAGATAATATGTTTCTTATGGAGAGAAGAGGCAAGTAAAGATGAAATCAAAGTCCTTCAGAGGAAAAGGAATAATTTTTCCTAAGACTTGATGAAACTGCCTAAGCTCTCTCCACCCAAAATGTCCCACTGTACCTTAGACCATGCTAGAAAAGAGGCATTTCTCTTACAGGAAACATCCTCTAACTCTTTTTCCAAATTATTTTATTGTGTTATAAGGAAGAAGAAATTATAAAACCAACAGAGCAGATCAAATAAGTCAATAACTTTTATTTCCATGATAACAACTAAAACTCTGTCACCAAATAATTTTACTGATTAATACATTTGCTTTCAACTTACTGATTTTTAGTGTTAATTGAAGTTTGGCTTTCTAGTCCCCATTAATATTTTGCTAATAATGGTGGTGGTGTCTTTTCCTCCTACTCCTATATTTTAATTGTACTTTATCTCACTTTTTTTTATCATAACTTAAAACTTTGATGTTTTTCAATTATTTGATTAATTTTCATTCATCCTACTTCCCTTTTTGGGTGTTTTATGTGTTTTTTATTTGTTTTGTTTTGTTTTTTTGGTTTGTTTTTAGTGACTGTAAATTACCCTACAATTATTTCAAAATTTTACTGTTACCTTGTTGCCAAATATTTTTCTGTGCCTCTTCCATTACATGGAAATGTCATATCTTTTTTTAAAAATAACACAGCTTCATGTCAGGAATTCAAACTATTTTGAAAGAAGTAAATAAAATACAATTTGGCTATTTCTTCTCTGAAGTCACCCCTATCGATAGGTCTTCCTCATTCTCCTTCTTTCCCAATCTGCTGCTCCGCAAATCATGTGCTGTCCCATCTAGGGAGAGGAGTCTAGCAGAAGCTTCAAGCTTTCACAAAAGACAATATGAAGTTTTAATCTAAACTGCACAAATTATTAACTAATTTCTGTTAAAGATAATTTATCACTTTGAGTCTTATTTTGCTCATCAGTTAAAACATTAGTTCGGTTCTTGTGGGAATTACACTTGAAAATAGCAGGGTTATTTGCAGTTTAAATTTTTTCTTTCTTCCATTTCTCACTGAGGAGTTCTACAAAAGAAAGATTGAGAAGGTGGGATATAAAAGGTAATTTTCAGTGAATTAATGTGAAATAATAAGCTAGTACTTCATGGAAGTAGGCCTGCTCTGTCTAGAGATATGTGGCTGCAATGGCCTTGTTTTTACTTAAACGTTAGGTGACATTTACTGTGGGGGGAGTCATATAAAGGGCAATGGAAATCCATGAGTTTGATTCTTGCTCGTGAAATCACAATACAGAGAAAAAGCATAGATATTTCCTTACTGGCCACGGAATCTCCATGGAGGAAAGGGCCAATGACCTGATACCAGCCCTGCCAATATTGCCAGGGTGTTTTATGAGCACAGGGACATCAGCTGTAGTCCACATCTACATGCAGGAAAGGACTCCAGAGGATCTCTGTAGTGTAAATGCTCCTGGTCACAGAGGGCTGACCAGTGGAAGTCAAAGCTCTGCCAGGGTGCTCCCACTCTGGCCCTGGAGCAGATTGGCATGCCAGTGTGCAGGATATCGTTCACATTGACTAGAACAGATTAAATGCTTTGAGCTTGTTTTTTAAAGGGAAAGTTATTTGGGGGGAAATTCAGAATAATTATGCTGACTCAACCTCAAATGCCAAAACTGAAGAAAAATAGTTTAATCTACTCTTGCAATAGAATTTTGCTAGTGGAAAGCACGGGCACAGGAAATAGGCAGAAATATTCTAAGATTTCTATTTACAGGAGGTTTGGCAGGAGCAAAGGAGAGAATATATTGCTTGAAATGTGCTTACTGGATTTTTTTTCTGTAACAACTCACTGGAAGTAGGAAGTACTTATGGAGATTTTCAAAGCCATATAATGTCACTGTAAGAAGTACTCTGTAATGAGCAGTATGAAACCACATTCCAAAATTATTTTTAACCCCAAACAGACCTTTATTTTAAAACAGCCTGACTGGAACTTAGTAACATATCATTAGACAAAGAAGAAACATCAGCAGTCTCATTGGATAGTACTGTATTTTTTCCACAGTGAGAAAGACTCACTGTCAAGTTTGAGTTAAGTATCAATATCAGAAATCTGAGGACAGTTCCCCATCAGTAAATACTTAAGAATATTTTTACTGAGCATCTGCAGTGTACTCAGCATTGTGTTAAGGGAAATGGATGGTAAAGGAGAAGTATAAAGCCGGGCTCACATCTTTGTGCAGCCTTCAATTCTTTTGAGAGGGACAAACAGAAGACAGTTGGCATAACAGGAATTTTGTGTTCTATTAAAGTTAGTCATTAAATATTTCTTTAAATGGATTAGATTGGCATAGTAAGACAGACAGGTGAGAAATTAGGTGACACACCAGCTGGTAAAAACTTACCGTCAAAGTATTAAAGTTTTAGTGAGTGAAATAAAGAATGAACTTTCTAATTTTATATTACAGTGTGATGTCTTGCAATATCTCTACTGGACTCAGTATTATTTTCCATTTGATCAGAGATTTCGGTTCAGGATTAAGCTTCTGAAAATAAAAACTTAGATTAGTTTTCCCTTATCACCTAGCATAATGTGAAGTCCATAAACATGTTAATAGTTGTTTATTGGCTGAATTAATAAACATATGATGGCTGTATTAGCCAATGGGTTAGAATTCAGATTCAATCTCTACTATTAGAGAAGGAAGTGAGTAATAATGATGTGTTCAAGTTTAGTGGACATGGGTACTGCTGCAAAAGCATTGGACCTTTCCTTCTGTTGGAATACCAGGTATGGCTGGGGAGTTAGATAGACTTGAATAATGAAATACGGGCACCGTAGTGCACTGGATTCCCCAAATTTGATATTTAGAATCCAAGATGGGATAAAGCGTTAAAATGATGCTGTTTCTAGATAGAAACTGGAGCAGACCTAGAATTTGACTCAGCCCCCAATTTATTTGTTGGTGAGAGCTGAACAGGAAAGATGTAGGAATGGCAGGTCAAGAGCTATGCTTTACTCTGACCATCTCTGAAAGATGAACATCTTCATGGGGAAAAGGATTTTTAAATATTCTCTATAGTTCTTCACTGATGTAAAAGATCCTGCTGTAGCAATAAACCCCATCCCTCATCCCATACGCCTCAACCTGAACCTGCTGTCATGATGTCTAAGTACCTTATGTGTCCCAGGAGTTACAGGAAAGACCAGTGTTGAAAAGTCAATGAATAGACTCTTCTCCAAGAAGCAATGGAATTGAACAAGGATGCTGAATCCATTCCCAGACTTTTCTGAAGAAAGCAAAGATCAGGAACACCAAGATAGGTGCAATCTGCTAAAATCAATTTACCACTGCTTGACAAATTTCTCTTTTTTACAACATCATGAATATGCTGAAGTTAATTACCCTTTCACTTAACTCTGTCGCCTCAGTAGAAATTACAATTTGATCTATAACATGTTCAGATAATGGCTGATGTTTGTGGTTTCTTTTTTTAAAATCAGAGTTCATTTTAAGAGAGTTCTTCAATAGAATCCAGAAAAAGAAAAATATAACAAAAGGCAATCATAGGCCAAGGAAAATAACAATCTTAGATAAAATCTAAGATAAAATTATTAGCCATAGGATTTACCAACCAAAGTGGACAAACAAGTCTATGTGTTACAATTAACAACAGGCACAATGGACACACACCCCATCTAGGTCTCTTTAGTGTGGCCCGTGGCTTTCTAATCTCCCCAAATCCCCTCCAAGTTAGGGAGAAGTCCTGGTGTCTCAAACTACGCTTCTTAAAGCCTTGATGCTGTTACCTACATGGCCCACAGTCTGCTTCAGCAGTTCCAGACCACCCTCCTCATCTAAGGTGAAGGCCTCTAGAGCTTCAGATCCACTGACTCCCTAAGCTTTGGGGCTCTGCTCCCCCAAGTTCTCCCAGTTCTCAGGACCCATTCCTGTGGAGATGTGGCATTTTGAGGGCTGACTCTGGGACAGAACCATCGAGTTCCGTATTAAGCAGAGGCAAGGCTTGGCTGTGCATTCACCCAGCTGGACCACCTCTCTCCACCTCCCACCTCCTGCCTGCACAACACCAGAACCATCACCCCTGGAGAAGCCCAGCGGCGGTACCTCCCTGGCATTGCCGGGGTTGCTGCCGCTGCTGCTGCACATTCTTTGCCCAGAGACCTTATGCTTAGTTTCTTTCATTCTCTGTCATGAATTTTCTCCTTTCTGTTGTCTCTCTGTTCTTGTCTTCTAGGTATTCATATTTCCTTAAGCTGGCATAGTTCAAAGGAGAGGAAACACTCTGACGTTTTACTATATTCCTGTTTTTGTAAGATTCCTGCATTTTATTCCAGAGAATGGTCAACAGCTGAGCAGTGGGGAGGCCTGCTGTGGTCTCAGGACCTCTGTGGGTACATGTGCCTCAGTGCCCAGCAATGTGTCTCCTGGCTCCAAGCACCTGGCTTCACACTCATTCTCCAACCTGCACTCCCCATATCAGAGACTTAGGGGCCAACAGCTCCACAAATGTTCCTCTCATCTTGCCTAACACTTGCAGAGAGTCAACTTTGACTTTCTGGATTTGTAATTACAATGAGACATAGCACTAAAACAAACAAATAAAAATTAAGGCAAGAAAAGGTCGCTGGTCCTACTGACATCAGCTACACACGCTGACCCAACTAAGTCACTGGGGACAGGAGGTGATGGAAAGGGGGATCACCTCATGACCCAGTCACTCCAATAATTATCATGTTATCAAAACAATAGGTGGTTGTTCCCATTGACGGGTAACTAGGCAGAGAGGCTGAATGCAGGCAACTCTTCATTTTGTTTTTCAGTAGCCACAATTTCTAATACAGTTACATAAATTGTACTCCATTACAGAACAATCCCCTACCAAGAAAGAAACAAATATTACAAATTGTGTATCAGAGTCTTTTTAATACAGCTGAAGTTAAATACATATTTTAACATAATAAATCAAATTTGAGGATTCTGCTAAGTTTTTCTCAAAAGACTCAATTGCAGGGTGAAAACAAATGGCCTTTTTCTTATTCATTTCATGTTAAAGTAAACTGATTCACAGGTTTAACTGTGGCAATACAGGTGCCTAGATACATTTCCAGCTTATTGGTCACTGTATGTAGCATGTAAATAGTCTCGCCTCTTACAGGCAACCGCAAAAACTGCAACTGTTACTGTCTGGTCTTCATCACCCACTGCAAAATGATACATCTAAATGCTCTGCTGAAACTTTTTATATAGGCAGAAAGCACTCAGTCTCACAAGACAGTGCAAAGCATTAGAAAACGAAGCATGAAGTAAAATATCTGTCCATAACTAGCTCTCTTAAGAAATTTATAAACTATTCAAACAGGCAAGTACCCAATCTAAGTAGAACACTTAATGATGTACTTTTATCTGGCTCATGACCACATGCTGTGCACTCAGCTGTAACTGTCCTTAATTGTGAAAACATGATAAAATCTGGAACTCCTGCCTGCTACAGGCACATTTTACTGCCTGGGAGGGTTTGCATGAGTGATAATGGATCTTTTCCTGTTTAGATTAGACCATTTGCATCTCACAATCAAGAATTTTCTGCAATTTCTGATCTTTCCCCAGCCTACTTTGATTTGGTGTCATTCTTCTTTCCTTGTTTTTGTTTTCTTGAGATGGACTCTCGCATTGTCGCCTGGGCTGGAGTGCAGTTGCGCAATCTTGGCTCACTGCAACCTCCGCCTCCCGTCTTTAAGCGATTCTCCATGCCTCAGTCTCCTAGGTAGCTGGGATTACAGGCGCCTGCCACCACGCCCGGATAATTTTTTTGTATTTTTAGTAGAGATGGGGTTTCACTGTGTTAATCAGGCTGGTCTCGAACTCCTGACCTTGTGATCTGCCCTCCTCAGCCTCCCAAAGTTCTGGGATTACAGGCATGAGCCACCACGCCTTACCCTCTTTCCTTCTTTGAAATAAAGACCTGCTGCTGGCATATGAAGAAGAGGATAATGGTGTTAGCCCCAAACTTACAAAATGTAGTTCTCTGTGTTTTGTAAGCAGAATAAATTAACACATTCATATATATCCCCCACACAAGCTTTTTGCCACTAAATAAATCCTATGATGGTATTGTTATGGGATGGAGCTGGGCCACAGCCAGATGACCATGTCTGAGTGAGATTCCTCACTGCCACCTTGACAGCGTCCTGGCCAGGGGATGCTTGTAGAGTCCTGCAGATGCCTTGGTAGGGGACATCCGTAGACCTTCCATCTGCTTTATGCTGTAGAACAACACGGTGAGCTCTGTAAGCCGCCATGATGGCCAGAAATAGGAGACAGTCAAGGTATAAGCACCAAGATTCAAATGATAAAACCAGATCCTGAAAGAGAAATTAAATTTTTCAGCATCAGTGCGATTAGATGAAAGCAAAAGCAGTGCAGGCTAAGGAACAAAAAGAAAAAGATATTCCAGAATTCAGGGTGAATATTATTGTATGCCAGCCTTGTTTTGTAGGAAATATAAAAACCAAGAACAGCATTGACATTGAATTGTCACCTTTGGATCAAGCATTAATAGATTGGGACTGTATCCCAGAAAAGATTATGAAATTGGAAATAAAAGTGACTTCTACAAAAATTCAGTAGGACCAAGTTCCACATCACTAGTTCAAGTACACAATCAGAGGCAAGAAAATAATAGTATGTGTGATGACTTGAAAGATGGTGAAAATGTCCTGTCCCCAATCCCACTTGTAAATTTAAAGATGCCATTTAATCTTATCTTGAGCATAATACCAGGAAGGCTGGCTTTTCCAACCAACACCATTTCAGTGAATGCATATACAAGGGTTTTTCAAAGACTAGATATTAAAGGCATACCCAAACTTGAAGACAGAAGAGAATGACTTACTGAATCTCTATATTCATTCACTAGACTGTCAACTAATAGCTATGGGAAGAAGAGAGGAATAGATCTTACATACTGTTCCTTACAACTACTAGGGAATTAGTCAAATGGAGGCTAAATATTATAAGTATTCTTACAAAGGCCTTAAATTTATTTATGCATATAATTGAAGGTAAAGATACTACAAAAAACAAAGCTAGAATATAGTTATTGCAAAACCTAGAAGAAATAATGATTTGCAAGTGACTGTGTTAACATTAAAAGCTTAACCCACTTGGTTTTCAATGAAGCCAGTAAAACACCAGACATCGTATTTAAACCCAAAATAATATATGTTGTTAAATGTGTATCTAGTCTGGCTGATATTTATGATTTCTGCACACTGGAAAGATCCTATCCACTTGCATAATCTTATTTTAAAGATCTTACTATTCGAATATGTTGGTACATGAGATCTAATTGCTCTAAATACAGTTAATCAAAATGTAATTGTCTCTACTAAAAAAAAAAATGTATTTTATCCAAGTTCTTCTAGACTGAATATCTGAACTATCTTTCAAATCAGTCCTTTTGTTTATCTGCAGAAAAGTGCTTACTAATGACTTACCAAATGAGCTAAGAATTCAAGACTCTGTACAGCAGCAAGAGTAGAGAATAAGAGTGAGCAGTAGTAGACTGTCAAACAGATAGAGCACCAGTTCTGACTGCTACTGGTTTAGCATCCTGACATCTTGCTGTTTAAGACAGCAGGGCATTATCAAACTTTACGTTTAGCCTTTGTTAGTAAGGTTACCTTGTTTTGTTTTGCCTTGATGTTTGTTTCATTTTTGCAGGTGGACTCATTTCTAGATAATACGTACGGCTCCTGGGTTCTCAAAAATAAAAAAGAATGCAGATGTTTATTGTTTGAATTACTGAGTGAATAGAACATAGGAGCAGCTTTGATTTCTTATTTAAGACAAGTCTTGTGAAAGTTTGTTCATTTAAACATTTCTTTTGTTAAAAAAATTCTTTAATTCCTCTTTGTTTTGTATGGTTGAAATCTTTCAGATTAGTTTAAACTTCAGATTTACTTATTAAATATTTGTTTACTTTGGTACTAAAAAATAAATCCAAAACATTGATTTTCTTTTCAAATGACATGTTTCTCCTGAAGATTACTGTATTAGGAGAGTGTTGGTCGGGTACGGTGGCTCACACCTGTAATCCCAGCAATTTAGGAGGCCAAGATCAGGAGTTCAAGACCAGCCTGGCTAACATGGTAAAACCCTGTCTCTACTAAAAATAACAAAAATCAGCCAGGCATAGTGGCAGGCGCCTGTAATCCCAGCTACTTAAGAGACTGAGACAGGAGAATCTCTTGAAACTGGGAGGCAGAGGTTTCAGTGAGCTGAGATCCCACCATTGCTCTCTAGCCTGGGCAACGAGAGCAAAACTCCTTCTCAAAAAAAAAAAAAAGAGAGAGAGCGTGGAGACCTAGGTTTTTGTCTTAATTTTGTTATCATCTACTTGTGAGTTCTTAGCCAAGATATTCATCAATCTGAGAAAATTAAATTTCTAAAACATCATTTTATTGAAATATTATATAATAACTAATGATAATAATTTATTGTAATTGTAAATATTACATAGTAATGTAATGCTATATTATGTAATATTATATAACAATATTGGTAGTAAATACAAAAATAAGATTTCAATGATGAATTATATATACAATGATGTTCTATAAGATTATAATGCCATATTTTTAATGTTCTTTATATGTTTGGATGCACAAATACTTGCCATGGATATTATACTTACCTACAGTATTCAGTACAATAACATGCTGAACAGGTTTGTAGCCTAGAATTAGTAGGCTATACCACATAGCTAAGATGTGTAGTAGACGATCCCAACTTACTGTGTCAGTATACACTGTGATGTTCACACAGTGATGAAATCACTTAATGATTCATTTCTCAGAATTTAACCTCATACTTAAGTAACACATAACTGTAGCATTATTACTTGTAAATAATAAAATCAGCATTTCAATATAAGTATTTAATAACAACTAAATAATTATGCAAAATGTCTCTGTCACCCAGGCTGGAGTGCAGTGATGTGGTCTCTGTTCACTGCAACTTCTGCCTCCCAGGTTCAAGCGATTCTCCTGCCTCAGCCTCCTGAGTAGCTGGATTATAGGTGTGCATCATCACGTCTAGCTAATTCTTTTGTATTTTTAATAGAAACGGGGTGTCAGCATCTTGGCCAGGCTGGTCTCAATCTCTTGAATTCTTGATCCGCCCGCCTCAGCCTCCGAAAGCGCTGATTACAGGCCTGAGCCACCTCATTTGGTCAACATTTGTATTCTTAAATAAAAGACCCACAAGGAAATTTAACACATAAATCAAAAGCAAGATTCTGTCAAAACGAAAACACACACGAAAAATCCTCTCCAGGATTAAACACACTCTCTTTCCTGCCTTTAAGTGAATCTGTTCTAGACAGGGATCTGCAGCACATGACTTCTCATAAGTGCTAGAGCTGCCAGTGTAGGAACACTTTCTAGAAATCCTTGAACCTTCTAGATCTTCTGGTACAATTAAGTGGCAGAAATATCAGCCACAAATTTCAAATAATACTGTTTCTATGACAGACTGTTTCAAAATCACTCTAGCCCCTGAGGGAAACCCTCAGCTCTGTCACAAGCTATGTGGTTTGATGAAACCATTTTATTCCTTTAGGACTGTAGTGATCTATAATAGAAACATAATAGTTCCTACTTGGTGGGGTTAGTTGCAAGGAGAGTGAGACAGAATGAGTAAATTAGCTGACACATACAGGATGCTCAATATCTCACAGTTACATTTCAAGACTGGTTGCAGTTCAGCAGGAAATACAATTTTTTCTTGATGTAGAAGAATGTAAATTACTGAGGTGGAAAAGGTAAATGACTCCTAGGCTCCTCATGGCAAAGACATCATTATTTGGGTTCAGTGTAAGCCAGGGGCAGAAATTTTGTTTTATTTATTGTTGCATCCTTAACTTCAAGATCAGCATCTGACCTACACTAGGTTTTCAATAAACAGTTGGAGTAAATAACTTCTCTTTACTCTCCTCTTATTAATAGCATTTTCTAGAAGAATGTCATTTTGTAGTGCTTCAAGTCTCTCTATTTAGACATTAAAATCTAGGAATGCTACACCTCTGTTCCTTAGCCTGACATTTATCTTACCTGGAAATAAAAAATCCACTTTACGGCAAACACATTTGCTCTTTCCAAAGGCAAATTAGCCTTGTTATTAGATGAGGTACAACATGATTTAAGGAGCTGAAACAACAGCAGGGTATATTTTCCTTCTGCAGCATGTTATCTTGAATGATTTCCCCTATCAATTACCATTTCAAACACCAGATTAAGATGAAACTCCTGGAAGTATATAAAAAACAGAATAAAATAAATCACCACTAAGCTTAAAAGCATTTTTGAAAGCAGGCATTAAAATGAAGTGTATATTCTTCACCAGAAGCAAATAATAATTTAGGGATATTTGCATTCTGTGAATTTTTACTAGATTAATTTTATATATTAGACATGACATAATCGACATCACTGTCACTAATATAAAATCAACAATACGACAGTGTCAGATGGCTGAATAAACTCGTGAAATGAGCAAAGAGAACATTTCAAAAAACAGGTTTAAGATCTGGTCTCAGTTTGCTGAGAATGATGGTTTCCAGGTTCATCCACGTCCCTACAAAGGACACGAACTCATCGTTTTTGATGGCTGCACAAGAGCAGAAAATCAAACACCGCATGTTCTCACTCATAGGTGGGTGTTGAACAATGAGAACACATGGACACAGGGAGGGGAGCACTATACACTGGGGTCCGTTGGGGGGAAATGGGGGATTGGCGGGGGGTGGGGAGGTGGGAAGAGATAGCATGGGGAGAAATGACAGATACAGGTGACGGGAAGGAAGGCAGCAAACCACACTGCTATGTGTGTACCTATGCAACAATCTTGCATGTTCTTCACATGTACCCCAAAACCTAAAATGCAATTAAAAAAAAAAACTTAAAAAAAAAAAGATCTGGTGTCTAATACTAGAACCGATAGTAATACAGGTTCCAGTAGGACTATTTGGAGGATAAAGTAAATATTACAGAATAAGAGAATCCAATGCAGATCTTTAATCATTTCTTTTCTAGAAAATATGCAATTTAGGAAAACCAAAGGCAGGAATCAAACCTGACTTTCTCAGTTTAATTGAGAGTAAATTATGTGGTCTTACTCGGTTGGACTCTGTCATTCTTTTCAACCCCAGTTCCTCTTCTCTCTCTTTGCCAGAATACATTATATTTTTGACAAACACAGAACATCAGTTCAGCAGACAGCAACTAGAACAATTGGCACAGGCAAATACAGAAAGGCCCAGAGACTCCAAATGGATAGTTAATGGCCATAGCAGGACTGAGAGCCTTCAGCCACACTGAGATGCCTGGGAGAATGACTGTCCTCCTGAAGTTATCTCCCTGTCACCGGAACCTCTCAGTGATGACTGTTGAGGAAACAGGCCTGAGATAGAGCTTGTGCTTCAATATTAGGCCACAGCGGTTGCTAGTAAGAGTCAATTTCACCAGCCTGTGAGCCAGATTAGCGGATGGGTCTATTCAGAAACTGCTCCGTTCACCTTTTCTGTTGACAATGCAATGATGAGATCAGATATTAGCTCTAAAACTAAATGCCATGCCATAATAAGAAAGATCTTGCTTATTTTCCCAAACCATCTGTATTAAAGTACAGATATTTGGAAATTTGTTTTGTCTTTTTGTTATCGTTTTAAATTTTGTGTTTTTATTTCCCATCTATTTTGGACTGATAATCTCTAAGAAACATTACAAAGGATTAGTAGACTAATAAAGAATTTTTTAAAAAAACTCCTAAAGACAAGCAAATGATGGCTATGATAACTTTATGACTTTATTTAAAATAATAAATTTATTTTCAATTAAGTGTAATTCAACCAAACATAACATAGGGAAACAAGAATTACAAAAAGTATGCAGCTCATTCCTTGAAAGTAGCTTATGTGTGGTCAACATAGAGAAGTGTATACAAACTTGTAACTTTTTATCATTGTTCAATAGTAACTAAATAACACTTAAAATAGAAATTTTATTTCCCATATTAATTCATACACATAAATTTTTTAACAAACACTGATATTTAAAGTTTCTATACGACCTTTGAACCTCTTTCTTATTTGTTAATCTACCTAGTCAAGATTAAATTGACAACATGCTATTAACAAAAAGTGATACACTTATAAATGTTTATTTAAAAAAAAATAGTGCAGAAACCTCTACATGGTCTGTCAGAAGTTTGTTGAAAGGAATGAAAACGTTAATAAAATTTAAAGCAATTTCTGCAAGCAAAGGACCTTTAAAACACACACACACACACACACACACACACACACACACGCATACCTTTCATCCAAAATAAAACCACGTATGCTAAAATTTCAAAATTTATTTTCAATACATTAGTAGCTAGTTCAAACAAATTATTCTGGTAAAATTATCCTTAAATTTAAATTATCCTTCAGTGAAAGAAATTAGTTCTACATCCTTAAATTTCTTGTCCTTAGATCCTTTTTTGATGACAAATAAGTTTCAAAGGAATCTATCAAATTCACAGTGTTTATTAAAAATTTATCATAGATATGCAACATAACATCACATAGTTGACCTAAAATTTTTGTTAAATTACAAAACATGTCATGACAATCTCTAGAAATTCTGTCCTTCAAAACTTTTTTGTTTTGCTCTTTGATCATATTTTCCATTGAAAACCATATTCCATTTTGGCATGGATATATTCAAACAAAAAATGTCAAGGATATCAGCAATATCTTGCAATTCCATCTACTTATTTATACTTCTTTCTTATCTACAAAAACAATGATCAGCGATTCTATATTTTAAGCATTCTGGAAAGAATTTTTTCCAGTGATAACTATCATGGTTTAACATTCAATACTTGTTTAAATCAGTTTCTATATTATCAGTTAACAATAAGAAAAATCTAAAATGCCAGTCACTAGACTTTATAAAATTTACAAATTTTACTATGGCACTGTGCACTCTTTAGTTCAGCTTCTTTTGTCATGAATGGCAAGACTTTCTCAGTGAAGATCTTTCTGTGTTGATTTACATTTTGACACAAGCTCCATAGTCTAATTGACCACCTACAATATTTTTTTTCAATATATCCATGTCACTTGAACATATACTACATAATACTTAAACTCCAAAACCCATTTGAGGACAAGGTGCTACTTTGTATCTTTAGCTCACTCAGAATTGGTTGTATTTTTCAGAATCAAAACTGGGGGGAAAAAAAGCTTCCTTCATTTCATCATCATGTTCAAATAATATATACCAAAAGAATGGCCATGTTAGCAATATCTATGGATTTGGTAGGATGCCCTGAACATGCAGAGCCACCCAACTTTTCTAAACAAGTAGTTCTGATACAGTTTTTGTTAATGCTTTGGCAACTATACATGCTTAGTAACTACATTATAGATAAAATGCTATGTCCAGGATTCTCTAAAGCACCAATGTTTAGACGTCAGATACTGAACAACTGCTCTGTTAACTTTTTAATGTAATACTCTTCTTTTAGCTAAATCTTTGGTTTTGAACTTATTTATGCTGTGCTTTTAATGCTGTTTATGTTTTGATAGTTCATTTCTTTATATGTATCTCCAAAAGTAACACATTCTGCTGTTAGCACTTGACCCTCAAATATGTTACTTTATAGTAACATTCAAGTCATGAAGAATCACATTGACAAATAAAACTAGGAAGAACAGTAAATTTAAAAAATAAACTTACCTGATTAAAAGTGAATAATTAAACTGAAAGAACATACCTAAGTAACTTTGTGAAACAATATTTGGACTTGAATACTCTAAGTCTAAAATAAAAAGAACTACACAGAAATATTGTACTCAGTAAATTTATCTCTTAAAAAGGTATAGGTTAGTATTCTGAGACTATGTGTGTGCTAGGATTGAACAAATCAGTAAGTATGTTGGAGATAATGAGTCACATTTTTTACTCGAAGAGAAAGAAGTTACACATATGCAAGAGGAAAGGTTCGTGAGAGCCTTGAATTATGGGAATGGAATCAGAGGTATCTGTGTGAAAGCATAGAGAAAGAAGGTAGAAATAACTAAAGGTGGATGCGTGTGTGGGTTACAGTCATGAGGTAAAGGGAAAATCGATCTTATTCATAGGCCTTGCTCATATACAAAGGGAAGAGGTTGTATACATGTGTACACCAGGAGGTGCCTTAAAAATCAAAGGCTAACTACAGAAAACCCTGAGTCACTGTACTTAATGATAAAATATGAGTAGCTTATTCCTTGAAATCAGAAATGAGACAAGAATGCTTATTATGGCCACCTTATTTAAACATTTTATTGGAGATTCTGATCAGTGCTATAAGAGAAGAAATTGAAATTAGGTTTATAAGAATTATAAATTAAAAAATAAAAATGTTACTGTAATTATAATCCAGTAATATGAAGTAATTCCCTTGCAAATTTATGGATAAGCTATGAGAATAAACATGAAATTAGCAATGTCTCTAGGTATGATATTATTGGATATCAGAAATTATAAAATAACTTTTACATTCTATCACTTACAATGGCATTAAGAAACATCACACATATAAAAATAAATCTGAAGAAAAATACAAGAT
This sequence comes from Saimiri boliviensis, assembly GCF_048565385.1. NCBI lineage: Eukaryota > Metazoa > Chordata > Mammalia > Primates > Cebidae > Saimiri > Saimiri boliviensis. The sequence goes on from NC_133458.1 coordinate 108,565,800, forward strand.
TTTTACACAAAATGTTAGTGTATACTTTATTCTATAAAAATATTTTATATTATATATATAATTATATTTAAGTATAAATACATGTATTTTTCTATTTATTATATATTATATTAATGTTTATATATTTGTAAGATATTCTACATTTATATATTATATATATTATAAAAAATTATATGTAATTGTATATTATTACTATATTTAAAGACCTAAATTGAAATGTGTAATTTTTATAAACAGAAAGAACAGAAAGATCAGTATTATAAAAAATTAATTCTCTCCTATTAATTTACATTTTCAATTAAATCTTAATGAAAAGCCAGAAAAACATTTGTGTGTTTGCGTGTGTGTGTGCATGTAAAATGAGAAGCTGATTCTAAATTCATATAAAAATGCAAAGAACCAAAAATTGTCAAACTCAAGCTGAGGAACAATGCTTGGGTGCCTACAATCATTATTACCAAGATATATTGCAAAGCGACATTAATCAACGTGGTATTATATTAGATCATGGACAGCAAATAGACCAACAGATTCATGAGTCCAGAACAGATCTACTGAGTGGCCATTTTTATTAAACACATTTGTGACCCTTGAGAGCAGAAGAGGGAGAGTCTATTTAATAAATGGTGGTGTATCAAGTAGATAATCATGTAAAAGATACTTAAACATTTACCTCTATACAGAAATTAATTACATGGAGAAGATAAATCTCAATATTTTTTTTCTAAACAACAATATTTCTAGAAGATCACTTAGAAGAATATCATCTTGATCCTGAGACCAATTTTTTTAGGGAAAAAATAACTATAAACGAAATTACTGACAAATTGAAGTATATGAAAATCAAGGATTTCTACCCATTAATAGACACTACTGAAAGAAACAGTCAAGCAATGGATTAGCAGAAGATATTTTTCTTAGATATCATGGAAAAGAGCTTTTATCAGAAATATAAAATGAAATACTTCACAACAGTAATTAAATGACATATATCCCAAGAGAGGCAATAGGCAATAGATTTGAACAAGCAGTTCATTAAAGGACAAAGGAGATACCAAAAGAAAAAATAAACAAGTAAATAGCTCTTTAAACATCAGGGAAATTAAACCAAAATAAAACTATAATACACCATCAGAATGGTGAACAGGAGAATGAACGGCAAGACCGAGCTGTTGCTGAGCAGGCATAAAAATGGGAAATCAGATATACAATTGCTGACATTTGTGGTACTTGGTGCAACCAATTGGAAATCTGTTTTAAATTATCTCCCAATTGGAGCATATATGTGTCCTATGATGTAGCTATTGCACTACCGGTATATATTCTAATACAGAAGTGTCAATGATCTGTAATTCAATAAAAACTATATTTAAGGCTGCCAATTATTAGTTCTGTAATTCACTCATCTTCTTCTTGGATCAACCAATGAAATGCTGACCTGGAACAGACAACTTTGTGAATATGGTAGTAGTATTTTGCCAGCAGATAAAGTACTGACCAGAGACTTTTCAATTTAAAAATTACTTTTATCAGCATATGCTTGGTATGTCAAGACATGTTGATTTTAAATAAATATGGAATTTATAAATTCATGGCATAAAATTTATAAAATAAGCAAATCTGTGATGGAAGTTAGTCACATAATCCCTTTATCCCTGTGTGACTAATGAAACATCTTAAATCTAAACGGCTTCAGCTGCACTGGCATGTAGTACTTTCTTAGCTCTTGTCTGCTCTTCTAAAACAAGAATGAGCTCCAGTTCCAAAAAGGCGAGAACCTGAAAGATTTTGCAGAGTATTTTGAGCATGTATGCCCAACAAGAAAGGCCGAACCCTAGACTGATTTTTCTTTATAGTCTTTGAATCGTTAATAAAATTCGAGATTGAGAAAAATCTGTAATGTCTGTGAGTCTGTTTTCACGCTTTTACCATTTTTAGAGACACAGATTATTGCCCACGGTGGGATTGTTTTATTTTTCAGGCCCACAGATTAGGGGCAAAGTTACTTTTTGGTTAAAAGTATGAGGAGCAGACAAAAGCATGATGAGAATCTGATGCTAGGAATGCCTCCTATGCATCCTTGCTATGAAATGGTGCAGAAGCTTGTGGCTGGGACAAGTCATCACCAATGGAATTTAAAAGACATAGAGAGTGAGAGAAAGAGATGTGGTTCAGTGGACAGAGAAAAAATTCAAGAAGAGGACATGTTAGCAAATAGAGAGAAAAAGGTGTGGTTCAGTGGACAGAGAAAGAATTTCAAGAAGAGGACATGTTAGCAAATACTATTCACTAAATGCTATTAGCCTGGTTGAAAACAACAACAACAACTAAAAACAAAACAAAACTAAACTAAAAAAACAAACAAACAAACAAACAAATTAGGCATAAACTAAATCTAAAGAAGGGCAACAGAAGTAAAAGAAGAAAGACCGGGTTATTCTCATCTCAGGAAGGCACGGTCTTGCTTCTATGGCTATTCCAGCAGACACATTCACTTGCAAAACAGTGATCGCCCCCAAAGAATTCAGAAATATCCAAGGCCGTGGCCAGATCACCACAGAACGCAGAGATTATTCAGTGAAAGAGCTGGCTATTTTCTTTCACTGTCAGAAAAAACCTATGCACTCATGCCATAATGGATTCTCAAAATAGAAACCAGGGTTGGGGGATAGGGATTGGGATAAACAAGTTTATAAACTAGTAAGTGGAAGAGATAATTTGAATTTATTAAAGATTTCCAAATGGACACAAACCTTTCCAAATGGCATAGCAACTTACTTGAAAAACAGATAAAAGTGGTAGAACTTAGCTAACTTGCCCTGAGAAGGAGCTATTCCAATCTCATCAGGACTAACAAATGGAATACTCCTTCTGAAACAGTGGAGATGTTAACAGTGTAGGAAACCTGATGTTTGTTCTATGACCATCTGAGAGACACAACCACTTAAGGCCATTGACACAGACCATGGCAAATGCTGTCACACAATGATCACCTCAGATTTTGAGTATCTTATGTAACCTTGCTCCTTTGAGGGCCATCAAAACATTCAGTAGTCAGTACTTTACTGTAATCTGATAACTCAGCTACCATTCACCGAGCAAAACAATGAGAAGTTTGTGCTGTCTCAAAGAAAGGTAGCACCTTAGCTGGGCATGGTGGTGTGCGTCTATAGTCCCAGCTACTCAGGAAGCTGAGGCATGAGAATTTCTTGAACCTAGGAAGCGGAGATTGCTGTGAACCAAGATTGTGCCACTGCACACCAACATGGGCAACAGAATGAGACTCTGTCTTATTTTTTTTTTAATTCAAGAAGACAATAAAAGAAAGTTACAACCAAGAGGAAAAATGGGGGAAAGAGAAGATAACCAGCTTAAATAGATGACGTGATTTATATGACTTCTGAAAAATAAGATAAAAAAAGAGAGTATGATCATCTGATTTCACTTAAATGAGTTGTCCAGAATAGGCAAATTCATGGAGATAAGAAGTAGAATAGAGGTTACTAAGAAGCTTTCAAAAAAGAAAAATAGGGAGTTATCACTTAGAGTAGAGAGTTTGTGTTTGAGATGATGAAAACTTCTGGAAATGGTGGTAATTTTTGGTAACACAATATTGTGAATGTACTGAAGGCTACTACTTCGTAGACTGAAAAGGGTTAAAATGATATATATTATGTGGATCTTACTGCAAACAAAATTTAAAGAAGAAAATGAATGGGATTTCTGCTACAGAATGATAGTAATCACTTAGAGTGGGGATGGAAGGTGAGAAGGAGGTATAAATACTGAATACGACACACCTCTTAAAGATGTAAATACTGAATATGATACTTGCTTCATGTAACTCAATCTGGGTGAATTCATATACACTTAGGGGAGTCATAATTTAAAATGAGAATATTTGAAGAAGGGCTAGAATGTTCTCCTTCAGTTAAATTCATGGAGTCTTAAAATAATTAGCAGAAGACCTGGGAACTGCCTAAGCCTTGTTGGGGGATCGAAGGTCAGTTACAGTGATGTGCATGCAGTGACCCAATTGTGGTAAGAAATAATTTATGGGATCACTGAATCAGGAACATGGAAGTCCATGCACCATAAATGGCCCAAATGTGAAATCTGTAAGGTACAAAGATGTGGTTGAAGGCAGTAAGGTTATGGTCCAACTGCAAAATGGAAAATAAACTGCAGATATGGTTGCTTTGCTGTTTCCTGAAAACCTAACTGAAATTAATGTTATGGAGCTCTGCCCTGTAGTTCTATCAACATGGATAACGAAGCCAATCATTTGCCCAGTCCATGATTACTTGTGAAATGGGCCAAGATTTCTTCTTCAGAAAACCTAAGCAATATAGAATTCCTACTTAGAACAAGAAACCACTTCTCTAATGAAGAAAATGGTTGAATTAGGAGACTTAGTTTTTACTAATCCCATTTTATCAGACCCATTTTGACTGGGCTCAAGGTAGAAGACTTCTTGAGGCTGACGGTTGAATACTGATGATGAAATGATGCAGCATGTGACAGTGCTTCAGCCACGTGCCCCAAATGATAAACATTATAAAATAAATGCAATAGGTCAAGGCTAACTGAGATCCATGGTAGACTTGGATAATTAATTGCTTCTTTTTCATCCTATTTTGGAACCAGTCAAGCACAATTTGCATTCATGTAGAGTTATCTACAATCCGCTTTTACAACTTCATCAGAGACACTGAAATACACCAGCATCTTCTCAGAGAGTATGAGGAGATGTGGTTTTGGTGGCTAAGTGTTAAACATAAGTTGATTTGCCTCCCTGATTTGTTGTTACAATTGCCTCCTTGGAGAAAGGAAAAAAAAAAAAACAGGTGGATTTAAGAACTGCAATCAACCATGTGACAAATAGAAGTTGGAGAACAGACCCAGCTAAAACTAAATGTCCAGTTTAGTCTGAGAATTTTGTGAATCTCATGGGGTAAAGCAGCTTGGGACAGCATTCAAACTGTAAGAAATAAATGATTATTTGACTAATCCACCTTTAAAGAGGAAGCCAGAAGACACCTAAGCTTGTTTGGGTTTGGGACCAGCCACATTGGTCTCACAGGAGTTCTACTGGGTCCTATTCACAAAGTCATAGGGAAGAAATATAAATTTACATTGAACCCAGAGAAGATAAAACAATCAATGTTTACAACAGGGCTGCTGAGGAGGCAGCGGAGCTGGGATGTAAATATTCAATCACTCAGATGCTCTTTGAAGTGTCTGCAACTATAATGCATGCAAACTGCCACTGCTGCTCAGCAAATCCATAGCTGTAGACTGATGCAGCTACTTGATACAGCCTTATTGGAAGACAATTCTAGCTTGCTCCTGGATGTTACAAGAGAATGTTTCGACCACAGAAAAGCTTCCAGATAATCTTGAGATTAGAAATGCCTTTCAGCTCAGAGAAATGTTTGCATACAGATGGTAAGGCTCAGTAGAGCTCACTGATGCAAGGGAAATGTATATTCAAAATTTCAGACATGGAAAGCATGAAGAGTCTGCCTGATACATGAACAGGAAGTTGTGTTGCTTCTGGAGACAAAGATAGAGCCCTCCAAAATCTTCCTGACCCAACTCCCAGCTAGTAAGAGGCTATAATTCTTTTCAGCTTAGACAAAACAGCTTGTTTGTTTCACAAATGAGAGTTTCTGGAATGAGGATCATGTTGCTTTACAGAAATCACCCAGCAGAGGTGCATCCCTTCCTTTGGTGGTGGAAGGGAGTGGTAAATCTGCTCAACAGGTGGGAGCTGAGAACCACACATTCAGTGGCAGAGGGCAAAGGGGAATTAAAACTTCGTAGTATTTTCTTCTTTAAAGATGCGTAAGCCAGGAGCCTACAGACTTGCCATTGTGATCAGGTCCCTAAAAGATCATATGATAAAGTACACACAAAGTAAATTCTATGAGAATTTGGAAGAATAATTAGGTGGATTATGCCTAAGCCAGTTCAGAAGAAAATTGGAATGATACAGCAGCTATCTTAGACAAATCTTACAACTGGGTCCATTAAGTGAGCTCACATGTGTCAGCTAAACAGTGAAGCGATGGAACAAATAATGGCATAGTCCTCTTGTTTATATTAAACCAATTAATGTGGAAAGAAGTTGAATTCATTATCAATAGATAATAAATTGTCTGAGAACAGCTCCAGGGAGAACTCCCCAGAGGACAAAGAACTGTGCATAGCTGGCAGAAGAATTCAGTTGAACATAGTTCTGTCTGTGTGTTGGCGGTGGGAGAGGGGGTCACTCAGCAAAAGTATGTTGGTGAAACTTGATGCTTGCTCTAATCTATACCTTGCGTATTCTACAGCAGAAACAGAAGCAACAATAGCAAACATGAAAATAAGAATATATAAAGTATTTGTAGTAGTCATTATTTCATCAATTGGACTAATGAGTAGATTTCCTCTCAAGTTATGCACATTAATGCTACTAATGCACCAAACTGGACAAGAAATCACAATAAATATATTATCATTTATCACCCCTAGAGAAGTAGTCTCTTGAACATTGGAGTGGGGATTTAAAACAGATGGTGAGAAAGGATAGAGTGGCTTGCTAAACTGATGAAATGGATATATTCTCAGATTGAAAGAAGAGTTCAACATTGTAACTTTTTCATCTCTTCTTTCTTTTTTCCTTGAGCCATTCTTTTTTCACTAAATCCATTCAAGGCTATTTTTAATGTGTGCCAGTGGAGGGCATTATTGAGGCACAAAACATGATGCCTACACCATTATAAAACCCTACCACCGAATTTAATTGGATATATTAATATTATTGACAATGATTCTCGCTCCATGGAGCTAAATTTAGGTGATCTGCAATTCTTTACTTTCAAATACTGTAACATTTTCCTGAAAATAAATCAAGCAAAAGTGATGACACAATTGATGCTACTCTTCTGGGGTAAGCAATATTATCAAACTTTTAAACATGTAAATAAAAGTTAAAAGAATTTTTAAAAGGAAATTAAAAACTCTGATGTTCACAAGTAACATTTTGTGAATATAAGAAACTCTAAAGTCTATAACAGAGTTAGAATTCATAAGATATTTTCACTAGTGAACCAAGTAAGATAACTGTTTTTAAAATCAAAAGCTTCCGTATATTAGCAAAAAAAGTTAGATAACTTAAGAAAAAAATTAGAAATGTATTTGATGTAGCAACCAAAAATATTAGGTGACTGGAAGTAAGTCTAAATATTATACAAATTATTCTTTGGATATCTTTGCAGTATTTTGTTTAATGACATTAAAGTAAAGCTGAATCAATATAATATGTAACATATTCATGAATAGAAAAACTCAGTACCAAAAAGTATTTCTGTTCAAATTTATAGATAGAGTCAATACAATTTTAATAAAAATTATAACAGATTTCTTCCTGCCAAAATCCGCAGGTCCTTTGGGTTGACTGCAGCTTCAGCAGACATTTTAACCTCAACCTCATGTGAGATAATGAACCAGGACTACGCAGCTAAGTTGCTCTTAAATTTATGATACATGCAAACTTTGAAATGAATGTTTGCTCTTCTAAGCCATGAAGTTTAGAATTGTTGTTAGCCATGAAAAAAACAACAGGAAAATAGATGAACTAGTCAATAAATGTTCTTGGGAAAACCATACCATGAAAAAAAAAAATCAATTTGTGTTGAAGACAAATAGAAACAGGAAATATCTAAAACTTCTGTAGCCTAGATTTATTTAATGTCAATAAGAGACAAAATTTAAAATTGTAAATTTGTAAGCATTTAATAAAGGACAACAAAGAAGGAAGAAAATATGTGAGCAATAAATTAGAAGATGTTTTCAATTCTGCTTGAATATAGAAACAGCTCTGAAATAAAACAAAACAAAAAGAAAACACATGCAACCCAACACACACGCACATACACATTGACACACACAAAAAGGTGGGCAAAAAAAAAAAAATCAGTTTTCTGAGGAAAAAAGAAATTCCAATTGCCAAATAAATATTTGAACAGCACCCAATCTCATTAAAAGTCAGAGAATTATGGATGAAAAATAAAACCAGATAGCATTTCAAACAAGTTAAAATAGCAAATACTGGGACAAAAGAGATACTCATATCTTGTGGATGCGCTGGGTAAAAGATACAATTACTTTAGAAAACATCTTGTTACTATTTTCTGTTGCTGAAGCCAGACATACCCATCTTGGTCAATGCCTAAACCTTGAAGACTTCTGTAACTGCTCTTTTTCTCTCAGATCTTCAAATTTAACCAGTTTTTACTACCATAACTTCCAACACCCCAATTTATGTCAGCCTCATCTCTTGCATAAATTATTAAAATATCCTCCTAACCATTCCCCTGGCTCCTGGCTTGGACTCCTACCTTCTTTCATCATTCGGAATGTTTTACCATTGCAGACATGGTTATATAGCTAAAATATATGTGTTTAAATGCCTCTACTTCAATTTTTTAAACTCAGAGTAAATGTCAAATTCCAAAAGACTTTTTCCAATCCATCCCCAGCTTAATCCTTGGAATTCAATTCCTACTTCTATGTTAAAGCACACAATTTAAGCTTCTGCTTTAAGCCTTTACACGTGTTCTTTCTGTGAGTGGTCTTCACCCTGAGTGTCCCTACAAGGACAGCTTTATTTACTCCAATGCCACCTTCTCCATGAGATCCTCTTTGATAACCAAATAAAAGCGCTTAATCACACTCCCACCATTGTTTCCAACCCTGCATATTCATACTATTGTATGTTTCCCTCATATTATCATCATCTAATAAATTTTATGTATGCTAATCACTAGGGCTGCCTGCAAATATTTGATTATGTTCTTGCTACCAGGTGCACGGCAGGAGTTTATGTCCCCCACTACTGTGACTTTCTTTTGGCAGTGAGGTGGGAGAGGCAGCAATAAGTGTTGATTCTGTGCTGAACCTTGAAAAGCCTGCATGAACTTCACAGCATTGTCTTTTCTCTTGTCCTCTGTACCTGGCACATTCCAGAGAATAATATTGTGGGTCATGTTGGATCCCAAAATGAGACAGATGACAATGTGGAGAAAGATCTCTGGCAAACTTGGAACACATGACATGGAACATATAACATAAAGAACATGTAACATGATTAAAACATAATATTTTAAATTATTTTTACTTTGATAAAGGCATAATTTATCATAGCAGCATAACCATGTTTATCCTGACCAACATAATACTTTATGGTTTGTTTTATTTACTATTTGCCTTTCCCTGCAGCAAATCACCATAAAGAATGGAAGTTTTGTGTATATTTTCTTCTCTACTCTTGTGCCTAAATAGTACCTGCCATATAGACAATTGGCAAAACTCAATAGTTGAATGAAAATTGAACAAATGCCCTATGAACTAACAGTTTGATACCCTAAAGTAATTATTGTATATCTATACTGGAAGATATAGGCCTGGTATGGTGGTTTATGCTTATAATCCCATCACATTGGGAGGCCAAGGTGGGCAGATCACCTGAGGTCAGGAGTTTGAGACCAGCCTGGCCAACATGGTGAAACCCCATGTCTACTAAAAATACAAAAAAAAATCAGCTGGGTGTGGTGGCAGGTACCTGTAATCCCACCTATCTGGGAGGGTGAAGCAGGAGAATCACTTGAATCTTGGAGGCAGAGGTTGACCTGGGCCGAGATCATGCCATTACATACCATTGCACTCCAGCCTGGGTGACGAGAAAACTCCATCTCAAGAAAAAAAAAAAAAAATATATATATATATATATATATATACACACACACACATATATATATATCTACACACACATATATATGTACACACACACTAGTTAATATATATATTTTCATATATGGTATATTATTTTTAATATATAGTATATATATTTTATGTATATAGTATACTATTTATATAGTATAACTATATCTAATACATATATGTACACACACACTAGAAGATATTTACAAGAAAGCTTGTGAAAATACTATTTGTAATAGAGAAAAACCACATGAGGGAAAATAAAACCTACAAAATATATCATTTTTAGAATGAATAAATTCATCGTGTTATTTTCTCACAATGGAACCACATAAAACAATAAAAAAAGAATGAACTACCATTTTTGATAACATGCTGACATCTGGGGAATCCAATAGTGAACAGGAAAAACTAAATCAAATAAAAATATATAAAGCATGAAGCCATCCATTTAAATTTAAAAATGTCAGAATGAAACAATACAACTTTAAAGATATAGAGAGAGGTAAGAAAACTATATTCAAAATTCAGTTTATTATAAACACCAATTTCAGAATAATGGACTCTCTTGGGGAAATGAAGAGAAGGCTGCATAGCATTGGAAGGGGCTTACGGGGAACGCTAAGTTATATGTATAATCTTTTTCCTAAACTGAACAGTGGATACAGGTTCATTTGTGCTATTTCCTTTATTATGCTCTGGACATTACAATTATACTTATATAATGACTATTTGTGTAAAATATTCATAAAAATAACCCATGCAGACACATATATGTGTGCATACAATTTTTAAAAAAGGTCTTGTTGGATTATATTTTGGAGGATAAGCAGTGGAACAGGAGTTTAAATATGGAATTTGGGATCATTTCTTCTTGTGGGGCACAGAGAAGTCATCCAGTCTAGCACTGGCCAGCACTCTGCTACAAAGCCAACACCATGTTCGGTGTAAGCACAGTCTCCAGCAGGAGTTCCCTCCCCATCCCCCCAAACTCCAGTGTTGCTTCTGCCACGGTGGTGAATGCCTGCAGGGAGACAGGTACCCCTGCATCTCCTAGCAGTCTGCTACAGCTGCTGCAATGCACACCCGTATCCCCAGCCCCAGCAGAGTGGACGCCAAACCTCAAGGACACAGAAGACAAAGGTAAGGTTCAATACAATCCCCCAGAGTTACAGCACTCACTCCAGGAGTTGGGAGCTAAGTGTTGGCCTCCTAAAATCTCCCAGAAATAAAGCCAGTTGGGTAAATCTAGCTCATACCACAATCAAAACCCTCCAGGTCATAAAATAGGATAAAAGGAAAAAAAAAATCCAAAGGTCGGCAGCCCCAAAGATTGAAGAAACATCAGCCCACAAAGATGAGAAAGAATCAGCACAAGAATGCTGAAAACTCAAAAAGCTGAAGTGCCTTCATTCCTCCAAACAATTGCATCACCTCTCCAGCAAGGGTTCAGAACTGGGCTGAGATGGCTAAAATGACAGAAATGGAATTCAGAATACGGATAGATAAGAAGATCGCTGAGCTACAGAGCTACATTGAAACTCAATCCAAGGAAGGTGGAAAACATGGTAAAACAATCCATAAGCTGACAGAAAATATCCAGTATAGAAAAGAACATAACTAGCTAGGCATGGTGACTCATGCCTGTAATCCCAGCACTTTGGGGGGCTGAGGCAGGTGGATCACCTGAGGTCAGGAGTTCGAGACCAGCCTAACCAAAATGGAGAAACTCCATTTCTACTAGAAATGCAAAAAGTAGCTGGGCATGGTGGCATATGCCTGTAATCCTAGCTACTCGAGAGGCCGAGGCAGGTGAATCATTTGAACCTGGGAGGCGGAGGTTGCGGTGAGTTGAAATCATGTCATTCCACTCCAGCCTGGGTGACAAGAGCAAAACTCCATCTCAAAAAACAAAAGCAAAAACATAAAGCCCCATAGAGCTGAAAAACACACTACAGGAGTTTCATAATAAAATTGCAAATGTTAATTGAAGAATAGATGAAACAAAGAAAATAATCTCAGAGATCCAAGACTGGCTTTCTGAAATAAGGCAGGCAGACAAGAATAGAGAAAAAAGCAATAATGGTAAAGGCTTAAAGAAGAGCTAACTATCCTAAGTATATACGCACCCACCATGAGAGCAAGGACATTCATAAGGGAAGTTCTTAAAGACCTTCAAAGAGACTTAGACTCCCACACAATAATAGTGGGAGACAGGCCAGGCACAGTGGCTCATGCCTGTAATCCCAGCACTTTGGGAGGCTGAGGTGGGCTTATCACTTGTAGTCGGGAGTTTGAGACCAGCCTGACCAATATGGAGAAACCCTGTCTTTACCAAAAATACAAAAAAGTAGCCAGGCTTGGTCATGGGTACCTGTAATCCCAGCTACTTAGGAGGCCGAGGCAGGAGAATTGCTTGAACTTGGTAGGCAGAGATTGTGGTGAGCTGAGATCATGCCATTGCACTGCAGCCTGGGCAACAAGACCAAAACTCCATCTCAAAAAAACAAAAACAAAAACAGTGGGAGAGTTGAACATCCCACTGACAATATTAGATAGATGATTGAGACAGAAAATAAATATATTCAGGACCTGAGCTCAGCACTGTATCAAATGGACCTGATATCTACAGAACTCTCATTCAAAAGCAATATACATACTTCTCATCACCACATAGCACATATGCTAAAATCAATCACATAATCGGAAATAAAACATTTCTTAGCAAATGCAAATAACTGAAACCATAACAGTCTCTTGGACCATGATGCAAACAAATTAGAACTCAAGACTAAGAAATTTACTGAAAATCACACAATTTCATGGTAATTGAATACCCTGCTCTGGAATGACTTTAGGTAAATAATGAAGTTAAGGAAGAAATCAAGAAGTTCTTTGAAATTAATGAGAAGTAAGATATGCTAGAATATGGAACACAGCTAAGGTAGTATTAAGAGGGAAAATTACAGCACCAAACACTCACACAAAAAAGTTAAAGTTAACATCCTAGCATCACAATTAAAAGAACTAGAGAAACAAGGGCAACCAAATCCCAAAGCTAGCAGGAAAAAAAAAAAAAAAAAAAAAATTCAGAGGTGAACTAAAGGAAGTTGAGACACACACAAAAACTTGGAAGACCAACAAAACCAGGAAATGGTTTTTTGAAAAAATTAATAAAATAACAGAACTTTAGACATCCTAATAAAGAAGAAAAGAGATAAGATTCAAATAAATACAATCAGAAATGACAGGGGAATATGTCATTTCTGACCCCAAAGAATGACTGATCCCACAGAAATACAAACAACCATTGGAGAATATTGTGAACACCTCTATACACGTAAATAGAAAATCTAGAAGAATTGGATAAATTCCTGAACACATGCACCCTTCCCAAGACTGAACCAGGAAGAAATTGAATCCCTGAACAGACCAATAAGGAGTTCTGAAAATGAGGCAGTAATAAGTAGCCTACCAACCAAAAAAGCCCAGGACCAGGCAGAGTCACAGCTAAATTCTACCAGATATACAAAGAAGATCTGGTACCATTCCTACTAAAACTGTTCCAAAAAATTGAGGATGATGGACTCCTCCGTCACTCATTCTATGTTGCCAGCATCATCCTGATATCAAAATCTGGCAGAGATACAACACAAAAAGAAAACTTCAGGCTAATATCCTTGATAAATATCGATGCAAAAATCCTCAACAAAATCCTCTGCAAACTGAATTTAGCAGCACATCAAAAAGCTTATCCACCATAATCAATTAGGTTTTATCCCTGGGATACAAGTTTGGTTCAACATATGCAAATTAATAAATGTGTTTCACTGCATAAACAGAACTAAAGACAAAAACCACATTATTATCTCAATAGATGCAGAAAAGGCTCTCAAAAAAATTCAATATCCCTTCATGTTAAAAACTATCAATAAACAAGGTAATGAAGGAATATACCTCAAAATAATAAGAGCCATTTATGACAGACCCACAGCTAATATCATACTGAATGGGTAAAAGCTGGAACCATTGCCCTTGAAAAGCAGCACAAGACAAGACTGCCCCCTCTCTCACCAATCCTATTCAACATAGTATTGAAAGTCCTGCTCAGGGAAATCAGGAAAGAGAAATAAATAAAAGGCATACAAATATAATATAAAGAGAGGAAGTCAAACTATCCCTGTTTGCAGATGACATGATCCTATACATAGAAACCCCCAGCATGTCAGCCCAAAAGCTTCTTAAGCAGATAAACAACTTCATCAAAATCTGAGGATACAAATTCAATGTGCAAAAATCACTTGCATTCCTATAAACCAACAACAGCCAAGCTGAAAATCACATCAGGAATTCACAATTGCCACAAAAAGAATAAAATTCCTAGGAATACAGCTAACCAGGGAGGTGAAAGATCTCTACAAGAACTACAAACCGCTGCTCAAAGAAATTAGATGGCACAAAAAAAATGGAAGAATATTCCATGCCCAGGGACAGGAAAATCAACAATCATTATCATTACAATGGCCACAGTGTCTAAAACAGTTTATAGATTGAAAGATGTACCTATTAAACTATCATTGAAATTCTTCACAAAACTAAATTTATGTGAAATCAAAAAACAGCTCAAATAGCCAAGGCCATCTTAAGCAAAAAGAACAAACCTGGAGGCATAACATTACCCAACTTCAAGCTATATTGTAGCACTACAGTAATAAAAACAGCAGAATACTGGTACGAAACAGACACATAGACCAATGGAACAGAACGGAGAACTCAGAAGTAAGGCCACACATCTACAGCTATCTGATCTTTAAAAAACCGGACAAAACAAGCAATGGGAAAAGGATTCCTTATTCAATAAATAGTGCTAGGATAACTACCTAGGCATACGCAGAAGATTGAAATGGACCCCGCCTTTGCATCATATACAAAAATTAATTAAGATGAATTAAAGACTTACAGGTAAAACCTGAAAGTATAAAAACCGTGTAAAAAACCGTGTAAAAAAACCTGGCCAAAGCCATTTAGAACATAGACAATGGCAGAGATTTCACAGTGAAGAAGTCAAAAACAATTTCAGCAAAAGCAAAAATGGACAAAAGGGATCTAATTGAACAAAAGAGCTTCTGCACTGAGAAAGAAATTATCAACAGAGTAAAAAGATAGCAGACAGGGCTAGGCATCGTGGCTCACGCCTGTAATCCCAACACTTTGGGAGGCTGAGGTGGGCAGATCATGAGGTCAAGAGATGGAGACCATCCTGGCCAACATGGTGAATCCCCGTCTCTATTAAAAAATACAAAAATTAGCTGGGCATGGTGGCATGCACCTGTAGTCCCAGCTACTAGGGAGGCTGAGCCAGGAGAATTGCTTGAACTCGGGAGGCGGAGATTGCGGTGAGCCGAGATTGCGTCATTGTACTCCAGCCTGGCGCCTGGCAACAGAAAAAGACTCTGTCTCAAAAAAACAAAAACAAAACAAAACAAAATAAAACAAACAAAAAGACAGCAGACAGAATGGGAGGGAATTTTTGCAAACTATGCATCTGACAAAAATCTAATATCCAGAATCTATAATGAACTTAAATTTATAAGAATAAAACAAATTAAAAAGTGAGCAAAGGACATGAATAGATACTTTTTCAAAAAGACATACATGTGGCCACCAAGCATATGAATAAAAACTTCAACATTACTGATTATTAGAGAAATGGAAATCAAAATCACAATTAGATACCATCTTCTATCAGTGAGAATGGCTACAATAAAAAAAAAATAGATGCTGGTGTGGTTGTGGAGAAAAAAGGAATGCTTATACACTATTGTTTGAGCATAAATTAGTTCCACCATTGTGGAAGACAATGTAGTAATTCCTTAAAGAACTAAAGATAGAAATGTCATTTGATCCAGCTATCCCGTTACTGCATAAATACCCAAAGGCATATAAATCATTCTGTTGTAAAGACACATGTACAGGTATGTTCACTGCAGTGCTCTTCACAATGTCAGAGATATGGAATCAACCTACATGACTCAATGACAGATAGGATAAAGAAAACATGGTACGCATACACCATGGAATAGTGTGCAGCCATTAAAAAAAATAGAGTAAGATCATATCCTTTGCAGGGATGTGGATGGAGCTGGAGGCCATTATCCTTAGCAAACTAATGTAGGTACAGAAAACTAACTATCGCATGCTCTCACTTGTAAGTGGGAGCTAAATGATGAGAACTCATGAGCATATGGAGGAGAACAACACACACTGGGACCTTTGAAGGGGGAGGGTACAAGAGGGGAGAGGATCGGAAAAATTAACTTATGGATACTAGGCTTAATACCCGCGTGCTGAAATAATCCGTACAACAATCCCCCATGACATGAATTTACCTATGTAACAAACCTCTACATGTGCCCCTGAACTTAAAAATTAAAAGAGGAAAAGAAAAAAAGAAAAGGAAAGAAAAGAAAGCCGGGTGCGGTGGCTCAAGCCTGTAATCCCAGCACTTTGGGAGGCCGAGGCGGGTGGATCACGAGGTCGAGAGATCGAGACCATCCTGGTCAACATGGTGAAACCCCGTCTCTACTAAAAGTACAAAAAATTAGCTGGGCATGGTGGCGCGTGCCTGTAATCCCAGCTACTCAGGAGGCTGAGGCAGGAGAATTGCCTGAGCCCAGGAGGCGGAGGTTGCGGTGAGCCGAGATCGCGCCATTGCACTCCAGCCTGGGTAACAAGAGCGAAACTCCGTCTCAAAAAAAAAAAAAAAAAAAAAAAGAAAAGGGAAAAGCAAAGAAAAGAAAAAAATACTGGTGCATTAAGGACACTTACAAAAATGTGAAACACTTGTCCTATGAGTCACTAGGAGGGTAAAAAACAAAACAAAACAAAACAAAACAGAACTTGCTACAATGCTTTTCTGCCAAGGGGAACCTCTGTACTTCATTATGTCTCCATCAGCTACAACACCTGACCTTCCTACCTCCTTAGGCTGGGGTGAGAATAAATTCAGCAACTGTAACTACTACTTGTTTTATATTGATTATTCATCCCTCCAAGCCAGATACAGTGCCAGGCATTTAATATATGGAATCACATCAGCTTCTCAACCTACATCAAGGCCATGTGAACATCCCAATTTTAATAAGGACACTGAAGATCAAAGAAATTCAAAAATTATTCAAGATCACTTGATTGGTGTATGTAGGGGCCAGAATTAAGACCTCTATCACTTGAAAGGTTGGAGTTTGTTCCAGTGCAACATTGAGTCAACGTGAAAAGATTCTACAATGTTTGATGTATCTGATGAAGTTTCAAGGGATTTATTTTTCATTATTTCTCTCTTTTAATTCATCTTGTGTTGTAGGTAGGACTTAAAGCCAGGATACAACATAGTTTTGAAGTCTTATTGCTTTGAAAAGAAGACTATTTCCATAAAGTGATGTCTGTAGTCTTTGCCACGACGATGATTTCTACTGCTTTATCTGCCATGGTAGGTTTTACAAAAGAAAGGTGGTCTTACGCTTGGTTTCATCATAGACTAAATTGTACTTTTGCCCCTTTAAGGCCAAATAGTATTTAGCAAATGCTGTCACCTATACAGGTAACCAAACAGCAGATAATCTCCCTCCCCACCACAAAGTGCACAGACAGGACTACCTGCCCTTTCACAGGTCAGTTCTAGATGCCAGTGTGAGCTGGCATCGGGCTGTAGGGGTTTCTGAGACAGAATCCCTGGTTTCTCAGAGCTCATATGCCAGTGTAGGGAAAAAGCAAAAACACAGGTACGCAAATAAGTGAACAAGACAATTTCAGACAGTCATATATGCCTCCAGGTAAATAAAATAGCATGCAGCACGATGATGCTGACAAAGGCAAGAGGGGGAAGAGAGGGGGTCCTATGGATTGAGAAGCTTTCCAAAGAGAGGTCATTTGATCTGAGAACTTAATGTAAAAAGAAAAGTAAAGCCCTAGTATTAAACTCCTGGGTCATAAAATTTCAACACAAGAGCACGGTAAGTAAGAAGCCCTCCAGTCCGATGACGAGGAGCAAAGATGAGGAAGAGGAAAGCGATAGCTGTGGCTGGTGCCTGT